>NC_071104.1:3852500-3857500 GCF_024256425.1 Clarias gariepinus
AGCCTCTGCAACCATACATGCTGCAAAATACAGTGAGAAAGATGAAATAATCCTATAAATCATAAACAAGACAACTTTTCATACCCCATCATCATCCAGAAGCTGATTCCTTGACTTCTGCATTCAAACATGCGGTGGAACATCTCAAAAGAATTTTTCAGTATCTGTGAAAATGAAGTTCAGCTCAGTGCTTTGCCTCAACAACACAACCATGTGCAGAGACGTCTAGTAAACAGGAGATCCCAGGAGAGGTGAACAGGAGCATTTAAATCCCAGCAATGCCTCTTGAGGGGCACTTCTGTTGCTATGCAGATCATACTGGTTTCAGTGGAGGAAATGAAATCTTTGCTTCATGTCTGACCGTTAACAGCTCATGGGTTAAAGTCACACAATGCACAAGTTTTCTGATTAGCCAAGATTAGAGTCCTATCTTGTGTATCCCTAGCACAAGTCAACATTATGCTGTCAACATTATGATCCGGTCATTAGCTACATTGCGACTGCATATCTTTTTACCACACCTTTAAACATTTGTCTGTTAGGACGATGACTAGAGCAGATAATTTCTTGCATTTGCATTGGTTTGGCTGCCTTCTTCTGACATATAATTTGACCTGTGGTTGCGATTATTCAGCTGTTGGGGACCTTTGCAAGCATCAAATCAAGTGTATGAGGCTCATTCACAGAAACGCAACAGAATAATGCTGCTGCCAAATCGTCATTCGTGTGGTAACATGATGTCTCGGATTTGTAGGACCTTATACCACAAAACGTTTAATCTATGGGTGATGAGGAGATACCTTATTTTATATGTTATCTAGCGCTTACTCCAGTGTGTATATGTTGAGGTCTCCATGCTACAGTGCTATCCAAGCAGTGTCTACTGCAACAATCATCTGTTGGTGCGAAAGCTATCCCTTTCTTGCCTTTCTTACAGCCAGAGTTGAATAACTTTGCAAGTCAGACAGGGATCTGTGGCAAATTCCATGGTGAAATCAAGGCATTCTGTGGACGCTGTTGACAGCTTGTGGGATCAGCACCTGCCATAGTTGTTTGCATTTGGTGGAATTTGATTAGTAGCAACAGAAAAGCATCTGCCCAATGAACTCGAGCATCCATGAATCTTGGAGAGCCTGAAAAAAAAACACCCTGGTTGGCTCTGTGATGCAATGGATAGCGTGTTGGACTTCTGGACTCAGCTGTGGAGCTATTCAAAGGTTGCGGGTTCGATGCCCCGCCAGAGACACTAACTTGTTACCTTCTTTTTGTCCACACACCATGTCTAAAATGAAATCTTTGGTCAGGAATCCCTGTTCAAGATGCACTTTCCTATGTGCCATATTTGATTGAATGACTTGTCAGCTGATTTTAAGAAATATCATTGTTTTCCACATGTTTCCGCCCATTTGTCCCAAATCAAGCCCTCAGCTCAACTCCAGCTTCAACAAAAGGTTACGACATTGATTCACGCAATCCTTATGGGACAAAGAGCCAAAGTCCACAGCAGCAATCTGATGAACGCTTGCTTGCTTTTAGATGTGCATGGCATGTGGATTTTAATTCCTCCCCCCTGACTGTTGTGATATGCTTGTTAGGACTATGGCTGGAGTTCAGCCATAACCTTTTGTTTGCTGTGGCTTGTGTGCCATTTACAGATCTAAAACTTGACATTTTCTTAAGGATTTTCACCCGTTTTGGGATCTTATCAAGCCGAAATCAAAGTTAGGATGTGCAAACAAACATCAAAGCATTTGCATGGCATCGCTGGTTGAGTACTCGTCTTACGAGCTCAGCGAGGTTTGCATGCGGATGGAGGAAATATTAGCATTGCAATCAGATTACGTCTTGGCCAGGAGAGTCTCGGTTAAAAGTGCTGGGTCATGCCTAAGGTGCCGCGCAGGCCATTGGCACTGTGGCTTAGCTGGTGAAAGCACCTGCCTTGTAAACAGGAGATCCTGAGTTCAAATCCCAGCAGTGCCTGTTGTGAGTTTCATCTCTTGGTACACCAGACAAGGTCTGGGTCCAACTGCATGAGGAACTCAAGGCTTAAGTGCTTGTGGTCTCAGGTTGTGGCAGGGTATCTTGCTTTCAGCCAGGATTTCTGCTCAGTTTTCATGTGTTTTCCAGAGGTAGACACCTGTCCATGGTGTCAAGCAAGGTAGCTCTATTCCTCCCACAGAAGTGAATGAAAACTGGCATTTTGATTTGCAAGAATTGAATCATTTTCTGAGTAGCCGTGGAACATTTGCCTGATGTTGACATTTGGTTACATTTAAATGAGGACAATGGCTGTCAATAAGCTAGTATATATATATATATATATATATATATATATATATATTTTTTTTTTTTTTTTTTTTGCTGTAAACTGTATGCCAGTTGCAAATATATAACATACAGTGTGTTTGAAATTTGTTTATTTTTGCAAGCCTGAAATCTACTGCAACAGGCATGATCTTTGCCTGCAATGAACTTGGAACAACCTGAGTCGAAACACCATGACTGGCAGTTTCGGCGTGCTCTGTGAAGCATGGTATAGCACTGTGGGACTTCATTCATGGTCCTATCATGCTGCATGCCAGTGGAGACAATCTTAGCTTGATAGTCAAGTTCCTGTGCTGGAGCATCTCAGATACGCGAGAGTATATGCAAGAGGCTAAGGTTTGGTTGTGGCGCTGTGGCTTAGTTGGTTAAAGTGCCTGTCTAGTAAACAGGAGATCCTGGGTTCGAATCCCAGCAGTGCCTCTCACTGTGCACCTCTGTTGCTATGCAGGTCAGACTGGTTTCTGTGGAAAAAGGAAATCTTTGCTTTATGTCTGACCATTAAATGGTTTAAGGTCACACAATGCACAAGCTTTCTGATTAGCCAAGTTTACAGTCCGATCTTGTGTATCCGTAGGTCATTAGCTATATTGCAAATTGTACATGGCCCAATTGCCCAAGATTGCACTACACACTGCCCTTCAATATATATAAATATATGTGTATGTATACATAAAATTACATTACTGAAAGCTCGCTTGTGCCCATTTTCTAAGAAAGCATACAGTGATAAGTTGCTGAAAGCTACTACGATCTGATGTGGATGTCTTTGTCTGATCCAGAGTAGACGTTTTACCTTAGCAAAACAGGAAAGCAGTTTAGAGAGCAACCTCTCCAACCATCTATGGGCAATGCTGCAAAATACAGACAGAAAGATGAAATGAACCTATGTATCATGAACAATGATAACTTTTCATACCCAATTGTCAAATAGAAGCTGATTCCTTGACTTCACCAATCAAACATGTGCTGGGACATCTCAAAAGAATTTTTCAGCATGCGTGAAAAGGAAGTTCAGCTCAGAACCTGTAGCCTTGATTTTGGCACCCTGCTCCGGGCTTTGCCTCAACAACACAACCATGTCTACATCGTCCAAAAAATTGAAGAAGCAAGCGCTTGATGAAGAAAAGTGCCAACTTCTTCGCTAGCAAGCAAAGCTATGCTGTGAGAGGTCAAGGTTATTGATGCAGATCCATACATGATTTCCTAAATGCAACAAAGAGAAGGGGCTCTTGTCAGAAGTGGGATTCGAACCCACGCCTCCAGGGGAGACTGCGACCTGAACGCAGCGCCTTAGACCGCTCGGCCATCCTGACACGGCGGTCTCTAGAAAGGTCACGTCTTGCACGGATTACCGATCGGATGTCTATGAGGCAGCTTGTCATTGGAAGACAGATCAACGTTGGGAAGGGGTGACAGGATTTCTCCACCAAAGCAGCAGCTATTGAGGATGAAAAGGGGGCAGGATGTCACCATTATGTCTTCAGCAAATCACCAACTCTTAAGGGCATGAGGAAATTTGTTACAAATCACAGCCACAACACAATGAGTTGCAACATGTCTTTCTTGCGCAATATAACAGACGTAATCGGCAGGATTCGAACCTGCGCGGGGAGACCCCAATGGATTTCTAGTCCATCGCCTTAACCACTCGGCCACGACTACACCGCGTGTGCTTACATAGTGTGGGCCCGTGATTGAATAGACTTTTGCCACGTCTGATTTCATGACTTGACCTCCTCCCCAAAGCAAGCGCTAGATCTTTCCAATACACGCAAGTGTATCGGTTGGCTTAAGTTCAGGATTTTTAGGCTTCAGACAGGAACCACGTTCACGTTTTACCTTAGAAAAACAGCAAAGCAGTTTAGAGAGCAGCCTCTGCAACCATACATGCTGCAAAATACAGTGAGAAAGATGAAATAATCCTATAAATCATAAACAAGACAACTTTTCATACCCCATCATCATCCAGAAGCTGATTCCTTGACTTCTGCATTCAAACATGCGGTGGAACATCTCAAAAGAATTTTTCAGTATCTGTGAAAATGAAGTTCAGCTCAGTGCTTTGCCTCAACAACACAACCATGTGCAGAGACGTCTAGTAAACAGGAGATCCCAGGAGAGGTGAACAGGAGCATTTAAATCCCAGCAATGCCTCTTGAGGGGCACTTCTGTTGCTATGCAGATCAGACTGGTTTCAGTGGAGGAAATGAAATCTTTGCTTCATGTCTGACCGTTAACAGCTCATGGGTTAAAGTCACACAATGCACAAGCTTTCTGATTAGCCAAGATTAGAGTCCTATCTTGTGTATCCCTAGCACAACTGCTGTCAACATTATGATCTGGTCATTAGCTACATTGCGACTGCATATCTTTTTACCACACCTTTAAACATTTGTCTGTTAGGACGATGACTAGAGCAGATAATTTCTTGCATTTGCATTGGTTTGGCTGCCTTCTTCTGACATATAATTTGACCTGTGGTTGCGATTATTCAGCTGTTGGGGACCTTTGCAAGCATCAAATCAAGTGTATGAGGCTCATTCACAGAAACGCAACAGAATAATGTTGCTGCCAAATCGTCATTCGTGTGGTAACATGATGTCTCGGATTTGTAGGACCTTATACCACAAAACGTTTAATCTATGGGTGATGAGGAGATACCTTATTTAATATGT
>NC_071104.1:4210000-4212500 GCF_024256425.1 Clarias gariepinus
CAGCAAAAGAAATTGAGTGATGTAGTAGATTTGTCTGACTCTTTCTTATGCCAGGAGGAAACCATTGAGGAAAGCCTGCCTCAGCTTAACCCCAGTGTGAAATTTACTGATGTTCCAAAGGCTACTTCGAAACCAGATGCCAAACTTCGCATAACTCGTGCCAAGTTGGCGATAGCTCAGAAGGCCGACCCTTTGCTAACCCATTGTTTTGAGACTGCGGTGAAGAAAGGAGAGCTGGAGAAGCACCCAATTGCTTACTTCTTGGAAAATGGAGTTTTAATGCGAAAGTGGTCACCACCCTATTCTTTGAATGGTTCGAGTGATGTATATCAGGTTGTAGTCCCTCAAGAACTTCGCAACGAAGTTCTCATGTTGGCTCACGACCATCCTTGTTCTGGTCATGTGGGCGTACGGAAAACCTACTTGAGGGCGTTAAAATATTTTGTATGGCCTGGTATGAAAAGACATGTAGCTCAATATTGTAGATCGTGTCACACATGTCAACTTGTGGGTAAGCCCAATCAAACCATTCCTCGTTTTGTGGTTTTGAATAAAAGTTAGGTGAACTTAGAAGTTCACATTTGTGTGTGGGGGGGAATGTTACAACCCACAACATTTTGGTCGCGCTGTGTGTATTTAGGCTTCTGTGCTTTGTAGCGTGTGTATATACTCCTGGGGGCCAGGAGTAGCTCAGTGGTTAAGGCATTGGACTACGGTTTGGAAGATCTCAGGTTCAAACCCCACAACCACCAAGTTGCCACTGTTGGGCCCTTGAGCAAGGCCCTTAACCCTCAACTGCTCAGATGTGTAATGAGATAAAAATGTAAGTCGCTCTGGATAAGAGCGTCTGCCAAATGCCTAAATGTAAATGTAAATGTATATTGTGCCCAGGTCGAGCTCCGCTCCTGATTCCACTCCAAGTTTTCCGACTGCCACTACAGCGTGTCCAGGTTCGGCTCCGCTCCCATTCCACTCCAGGTTTTCGACTGCCACTACACCAGCGGCTGGCTGACCTTCCACACGTGCACTTCCGCCCTGCGTGACGTCAGCAACGAGTGGACCAGTTATAAACCGGAGAGAGACCCGGGATTGAGGAGGCGTGTAGGCGAGGCGTTGATTGTTTTGGAGAGAGAGTTGTTATTTTGGTGTTTTTGATATTGGCTTGTGTACCCTGGTTTTGACTTTATTGCAACCCTTTGACTTTGATTATTGCTTGTCCCTTTTGGTTTGTTTGCTTGGTTTTTGTTGTATATATTTTTTGTGAATACTTTCACTTTATGTTTGTGCACGCACCAGTAGTAGGGGTGTGGCTGCCATTTGTTTTGGGGAAAAGGGAATTTATCCACTGTTTTTGGTTTAGGGAGATAGGTAAGTTATCTGTATTTTTGTTTGTGTTTTGTTTAGGTAAACAAGCTTGTAAAATACAGATACCCGTTTTGTTTATTATTTTGGCCTGGGTCCACCCTGAAGCTGATCCTGGTGTTGTGTCAGTATTTTTGTTTGCTTTGTGTAAAGCAATACAAACCCTGTCTTTTTGCCAGCTAAAGTGCCTGTCTATTTCTTTCTGGTATATTACACCATTATATCCAACCTTGTTCACACAGTTTAAAATAGAACCCCGAACCTATCATTTGCTGTACGGCCCAACCCTAGACTGGGACGTAACAATATATATATATATATACATATATATATATACTTGCTTATTGACAGCCATTGTCCTCATTTAAATGTAACCAACATCAGGCAAATGTTCCACGGCTACTCAGAAAATGATTCAATTCTTGCAAATCAAAATGCCACTGTTCATTCACTTCTGTGGGATGAATAGAGCTACCTTGCTTGAGCTCCATGGACAGGTATCTACCTGTGGAAAACACATGAAAACTGAGCAGAAATCTTGGCTGAAAGCAAGATACCCTGCCACAACCTGAGCCCACAAGCACTTAAGCCTTGAGCTCCTCGTGCAGTTGGACCCAGACCTTGTCTGGTGTACCAAGAGATGAAACTCACAACAGGCACTGCTGGGATTTGAACCCAGGATCTCCTGTTTACAAGACAGGTGCTTTCACCAGCTAAGCCACAGTGCCAATTGCCTGGGTGGCACCTTAGGCATGACCCAGCACTTTTAACCGAGACTCTCCTGGCTAAGACATAATCTGATCGCAATGCTAATATTTCCTCCATCCGCATGCAAACCTCGCTGAGCTGGTGAGACGAGTACTCAACCAGCGATGCCATGCAAATGCTTTCATGTTTGTTTGCCCATCCTAACTTTGATTTCGGCTTGATAAGATCCCAAAAAGGGTGAAAATCCAATCCAGGGATAAGGAATTAAAATCCACATGCCATGCACATCTAAAAGCAAGCAAGCATTCATCAGATTGCTGCTGTGGACTTTGGCTCTTTGTCCCATAAGGATTGCGTGAATCAATGTAGTAACCTTTTGTTGAAGCTGGAGTTGAGCTGAGGGCTTGATTTGGACAAATGGGCAGAAACA
>NC_071104.1:4217500-4220000 GCF_024256425.1 Clarias gariepinus
GAGCCTTCAAGAGAGTGAACACCAGGAAAGCAGCAGGACCAGATGGCATCTCAGGCCGCATTCTCAGAGCCTGCGCAGACCAGCTAGCACCTGTGTTCACTGAGATATTCAACATCTCTTTATCTCAGTCGGTGATCCCCACATGCTTCAAAGAGCCCATATTGTTCCAGTCCCAAAGAAACCTCATCCTGCTTCCCTCAATGACTATCGCCCTGTAGCCCTCACCTCAGTAGTGATGAAGTGCTTTGAACGCCTGGTCAGAGACTTCATCATTTCTTCACTACCAGACACACTGGACCCACTACAGTTTGCATACCGTCCAAACCGTTCCACAGACGATGCAATCTCACATCTCCTCCACACATCTCTCACTCACCTGGACACTCGGAGGGGGAATTATGTGAAAATGCTCTTCATCGACTACAGCTCTGCATTTAATACCATAATTCCCTCCACACTCACCACCAAGCTGGAGCACCTGGGACTCAGCTCATCCATGTGTCAGTGGATCTCCAATTTTCTGACTGGCAGACCACAGGCAGTAAGGATGGGCGGCCATGTCTCAGCCTCCATCACTCTCAGTACTGGAGCCCCCCAGGGTTGTGTTCTGAGCTCCCTGCTGTACTCTCTGTACACCTCTGACTGCGTGGCCACTACCAACTCCACCACCGTCATCAAGTTTGCTGACGACACTGTCGTGGTGGGCCTGATCACCAACAACAATGAGACGGCCTACCTGGAGGAGGTTGGAAATCTGGAGAACTGGTGCCAGAGAAACAATCTCCTCCTGAACGTCAGCAAGACAAAGGAGCTGATAGTGGACTTCAGTACAAAACAGGAGAGGAACTACCAGACCCCCATCATCAACAAGAGCCCAGTGGAGAGAGTGGACAGCTTCAGATACCTCGGTGTTCACATCACGCAGGACCTGACATGGTCCTGTCACATCAACACCGTGGTAAAAAAGGCCCGGCAGCGTCTGTACCACCTCAGACGCTTGAGAGACTTTAGACTGCCCTCCAAGGTGCTCAGGAATTTCTACTCCTGCACCATAGAGGGCATCCTGACGGGAAACATCACGACCTGGTTCGGGAACAGCACCATGCAGGACAGACGAGCTCTACAGAGGGTGGTGCGATCAGCTGAGCGCATCATCCGCATCGAGCTCCTTGACCTGCACTCAATCTACACCAAGCGGTGCTGGACCAAGGCCAGGAAGGTCGTGAAGGACCTCAGCCATCCCAACAATGGACTGTTTACTCTGTTGCGGTCTGGGAAGCGATTCCGCTCCCTGAGGGCCAACACAGAGAGACTGAGGAGGAGCTTCTTCCCGCAGGCGATAAGGTCTCTCAACCACACCACTAGGCAAAACTAACACAATATTTTCACAGTTCTCAAAATCAATCAATCAATCTCTATACATCCATGGACACTATGGACAACTCCACGCACATCACATCTACACTACATGTTCACGTTTACATTCTGGACCATTACACAAAGTCACTTTAATACCCATTGCACAAAGTCACTTTTTCTATGCATACTTGCACAAAATTATAGTTCTATGTATACAATATATTTCTATTTTCAGGTTGTATTTTTTCTAGTTAAATTTTTATTTAAATTTTTTATCATATTTCTTATATTGATATTTATTACTTATAAGTTTTAATTCTCTTTTTAATGTCACTGGCAGTCGTGTAAGCATTTCACTACATTTCGTACTGTGTATGACTGTGTATGTGACAAATAAAATTTGAATTTGAAGTAGTCTGCAATTTCCAATTTTCAGCCTTTGAGAATTTCTTAATCCAAGCTAACCCTCTTAATTGCTTTTAACAACTTGGGCCAAACACTCTTTTTTTCCTAATCACCAAGGTAACACCTGAACAGGGACTTGAACCCTGGACCCTTAGATTAAAAGTCTGATGCTCTACCGACTGAGCTATCCATGCTCTGGAAGGTGTGCCATCCCTCACAAAAAGCAGCTTTACCCATCCTTTCCCAATGCTCGTCCATTGTTTGACACATTTGAAGAAACCAAGCACTTGTGAACCCTTTCAAGTGGTGAGGTTGGTCATGAGAATTTTAAACTTTTACACTGACTGATAACCTGTCCAGTATTTATGCTGAGATCAATCGAACCATTAAGATTTCTGTTTAACTGCCATGTTTTCAACATTTTCTTCCCTAAAAAAAAAGGGATTCTGACCTTCACATGCAGTGAAAGTTGTTACCAGGATCACTCTTCTGAACAGCCCTGCTTCTAAAGTTTTATCTAGGATGAATGAATGTCTTATATGCCCATGGTATGTGAATTCCTTCAAAAAGATCAGCATTATCGACAAAGGTTGGCCTTCTGGACAAGGAGACCACGTGACTCAAGTTTCTGAGGGAGTGGGTACTCCACCTCTCCCAGGAATTCCTTCAGTATTTCCTGCTTGTGTGTTAACGCGTGCTCAGCAAAAGAAATTGAGTGATGTAGTAGATTTGTCTG
>NC_071104.1:4225000-4230000 GCF_024256425.1 Clarias gariepinus
GACCTCGTGGCGCAACGGTAGCGCGTCTGACTCCAGATCAGAAGGTTGCGTGTTCAAATCACGTCGAGGTCATGAGCTGCTCCCTCTGTGTGTGGCGGCGTGTGTTGCTGGCGTTTTTAAACAGGTTCGTGGTAGAAATTTAAATTTCATCCAATCTCTAGGATGACCATGCATGTTTGTGTCAACCTCTTGATAAAAGATGACAGTGCTCAGGTAACAACTCACTGACCTAATTACTAAAAAAAAATTATACGTAAGAAATAAATATGAATAAAAAGAAATACAAAAGTCTTTCGGTTTGCAAACTTTAGTATGTCGAGTGTGTCCGGTAGTGAAGAAATTATGAAGTCTCAGACCAGACGCTCAAAGCACTTCATCACTACTGAGGTGAGGGCTATTGACTGAGATAAAGAGATGTTGAATATTTCAGTGAACACAGATGCTAGCTGGTCTGCGCAGGCTCTGAGAATATGAGCTGAGATGCCGTCTGGTCCTGCTGCTTTCCTGGTGTTCACTCTCTTGAAGGCTCTCCTCACGTTGTGCTTGGTGATGATGAGCGCGCTTCCGGTGCTGGCAGTGTCTTCCTGTCTGCAGCCCGTCGCGCCGCTAACATTAGCATCGCTAGCGTCTTTAGCTGCAGCCTCGAAGCGAGCATAGAATGTGTTCTGCTGGTCAGCCAGAGTCGCGTCCGCGTTTGCCATACCGGTTGTTGCTGTTTTATAGTCCGTTATTGTCCTTAGTCCCTGCCACAGGCTCCTAAAGTCACTCTGTTGAAGTTGTGACTTTAGTTTCCGTATGTAGCGCTGCTTCGCCTATTTCACCGTTTTCGCACAATATGTGACACAGCTTTGTACGGGTCCATGTCCCCCGACGCAAGTCCTGCGTTGTAGGCAGCGGTGTGAGATCTCAGAGCGTCGCTGATGGTTTTATCCACCCACGGCTTCTGGTTGGGAAACGTCCTAATAGTCTTTTTCTCCACGGTATCATCCGCTAGTTTCCCGATGAATCCCACAACCGTTTGCATAAACACACTGACGTCATCAGAGCTGTTTCTGAATATGTCCCAGTCTGCGTCATCAAGTGCATCCTGTAACGCGGCCACTGATTGGTCCGTCCAGCGCGCGACCTTCCTCTGAACCCACACTTCCTGTTTCAGCCTTTGTTTGTATTTTGGCCAGCGGCATGGTCAGATTTACCAAACGGTGGACGAGATTGTGCCCTGTAGCCATCCTTGACTGTAGCGTAGCAGTGGTTGAGTGTCCTTTCGCCCCTGGTGGGACAGGTGATATGCTGATGAAAGTTTGGCGTGACTGGACATCGTGACAGCAGCCGACCTCACTGGCGCCATCTTGTACTTGTGGGACTTCCATCCCTTGGTGACCTTCCTGAGCATAAGACAATCTCCTAAGAGTAAGTCTCCACCAGGAAATCCTTGGCAAGTAGTCTGCAATTTCCAATTTTCAGCCTTTGAGAATTTCTTAATCAAAGCTAACCCTCTTAATTGCTTTGAACAACTTGTGCCAAACACTCTGTTTTTCCTAATCACCAAGGTAACGCCTGAACAGGGACTTGAACCCTGGACCCTCAGATTAAAAGTCTGATGCTCTACCGACTGAGCTATCCAGGCTCTGGACGATGTGCCATCCCTCACAAAAAACAGTTTTACCCATCCTTTCCCAATGCTCGTCCATTGTTCAAGTTCAAGTTCAAGTAGGCTTTATTGTCACTTCAACCATATACAGTTAGTACACAGTGAAACGAAACAACGTTTGTGGTAGAAATTTAAATTTCATCCAATCTCTAGGATGACCATGCATGTTTGTGTCAACCACTTGATAAAAGATGACAGCGCTCAGGTAACAACTCACTGACCTAATTACTAAAAAAAACGTATACGTAAGAAATAAATATGAATATAAAGAAATACAAAAGTCTTTCGGTTTGCAAACTTTGATATGTCGAGTGTGTCCGGTAGTGAAAAAATTATGAAGTCTCAGACCAGGCGCTCAAAGCACTTCATCACTACTGAGGTGAGGGCTACAGAGCGATAATCAGGGGACAGGAACAATGATGGACTCTTTGAAGCATGTGGGGATCACCGACTGAAATAAAGAGTTAAAATGTTGAATATTTCAGTGAACACAGACGCTAGCTGGTCTGCGCAGGCATGCTAGCGGCGCTAATGGCTGCAGACAGGAAATCACTGCCAGCACCGGAAGCGCGTTCATCATCACCGAGCACGAAGTGAGGAGAGCCTTCAAGAGAGTGAACACCAGGAAAGCAGCAGGACCAGATGGCATCTCAGGCCGCATTCTCAGAGCCTGCGCAGACCAGCTAGCACCTGTGTTCACTGAGATATTCAACATCTCTTTATCTCAGTCGGTGATCCCCACATGCTTCAAAGAGCCCATATTGTTCCAGTCCCAAAGAAACCTCATCCTGCTTCCCTCAATGACTATCGCCCTGTAGCCCTCACCTCAGTAGTGATGAAGTGCTTTGAACGCCTGGTCAGAGACTTCATCATTTCTTCACTACCAGACACACTGGACCCACTACAGTTTGCATACCGTCCAAACCGTTCCACAGACGATGCAATCTCACATCTCCTCCACACATCTCTCACTCACCTGGACACTCGGAGGGGGAATTATGTGAAAATGCTCTTCATCGACTACAGCTCTGCATTTAATACCATAATTCCCTCCACACTCACCACCAAGCTGGAGCACCTGGGACTCAGCTCATCCATGTGTCAGTGGATCTCCAATTTTCTGACTGGCAGACCACAGGCAGTAAGGATGGGCGGCCATGTCTCAGCCTCCATCACTCTCAGTACTGGAGCCCCCCAGGGTTGTGTTCTGAGCTCCCTGCTGTACTCTCTGTACACCTCTGACTGCGTGGCCACTACCAACTCCACCACCGTCATCAAGTTTGCTGACGACACTGTCGTGGTGGGCCTGATCACCAACAACAATGAGACGGCCTACCTGGAGGAGGTTGGAAATCTGGAGAACTGGTGCCAGAGAAACAATCTCCTCCTGAACGTCAGCAAGACAAAGGAGCTGATAGTGGACTTCAGTACAAAACAGGAGAGGAACTACCAGACCCCCATCATCAACAAGAGCCCAGTGGAGAGAGTGGACAGCTTCAGATACCTCGGTGTTCACATCACGCAGGACCTGACATGGTCCTGTCACATCAACACCGTGGTAAAAAAGGCCCGGCAGCGTCTGTACCACCTCAGACGCTTGAGAGACTTTAGACTGCCCTCCAAGGTGCTCAGGAATTTCTACTCCTGCACCATAGAGGGCATCCTGACGGGAAACATCACAACCTGGTTCGGGAACAGCACCATGCAGGACAGACGAGCTCTACAGAGGGTGGTGCGATCAGCTGAGCGCATCATCCGCATCGAGCTCCTTGACCTGCACTCAATCTACACCAAGCGGTGCTGGACCAAGGCCAGGAAGGTCGTGAAGGACCTCAGCCATCCCAACAATGGACTGTTTACTCTGTTGCGGTCTGGGAAGCGATTCCGCTCCCTGAGGGCCAACACAGAGAGACTGAGGAGGAGCTTCTTCCCGCAGGCGATAAGGTCTCTCAACCACACCACTAGGCAAAACTAACACAATATTTTCACAGTTCTCAAAATCAATCAATCAATCTCTATACATCCATGGACACTATGGACAACTCCACGCACATCACATCTACACTACATGTTCACGTTTACATTCTGGACCATTACACAAAGTCACTTTAATACCCATTGCACAAAGTCACTTTTTCTATGCATACTTGCACAAAATTATAGTTCTATGTATACAATATATTTCTATTTTCAGGTTGTATTTTTTCTAGTTAAATTTTTATTTAAATTTTTTATCATATTTCTTATATTGATATTTATTACTTATAAGTTTTAATTCTCTTTTTAAGGTCACTGGCAGTCGTGTAAGCATTTCACTACATTTCGTACTGTGTATGACTGTGTATGTGACAAATAAAATTTGAATTTGAAGTAGTCTGCAATTTCCAATTTTCAGCCTTTGAGAATTTCTTAATCCAAGCTAACCCTCTTAATTGCTTTTAACAACTTGGGCCAAACACTCTTTTTTTCCTAATCACCAAGGTAACACCTGAACAGGGACTTGAACCCTGGACCCTTAGATTAAAAGTCTGATGCTCTACCGACTGAGCTATCCATGCTCTGGAAGGTGTGCCATCCCTCACAAAAAGCAGCTTTACCCATCCTTTCCCAATGCTCGTCCATTGTTTGACACATTTGAAGAAACCAAGCACTTGTGAACCCTTTCAAGTGGTGAGGTTGGTCATGAGAATTTTAAACTTTTACACTGACTGATAACCTGTCCAGTATTTATGCTGAGATCAATCGAACCATTAAGATTTCTGTTTAACTGCCATGTTTTCAACATTTTCTTCCCTAAAAAAAAAGGGATTCTGACCTTCACATGCAGTGAAAGTTGTTACCAGGATCACTCTTCTGAACAGCCCTGCTTCTAAAGTTTTATCTAGGATGAATGAATGTCTTATATGCCCATGGTATGTGAATTCCTTCAAAAAGATCAGCATTATCGACAAAGGTTGGCCTTCTGGACAAGGAGACCACGTGACTCAAGTTTCTGAGGGAGTGGGTACTCCACCTCTCCCAGGAATTCCTTCAGTATTTCCTGCTTGTGTGTTAACGCGTGCTCAGCAAAAGAAATTGAGTGATGTAGTAGATTTGTCTGACTCTTTCTTATGCCAGGAGGAAACCATTGAGGAAAGCCTGCCTCAGCTTAACCCCAGTGTGAAATTTACTGATGTTCCAAAGGCTACTTCGAAACCAGATGCCAAACTTCGCATAACTCGTGCCAAGTTGGCGATAGCTCAGAAGGCCGACCCTTTGCTAACCCATTGTTTTGAGACTGCGGTGAAGAAAGGAGAGCTGGAGAAGCACCCAATTGCTTACTTCTTGGAAAATGGAGTTTTAATGCGAA
>NC_071104.1:4235000-4250000 GCF_024256425.1 Clarias gariepinus
ATACGTAAGAAATAAATATGAATAAAAAGAAATACAAAAGTCTTTCGGTTTGCAAACTTTAGTATGTCGAGTGTGTCCGGTAGTGAAGAAATTATGAAGTCTCAGACCAGACGCTCAAAGCACTTCATCACTACTGAGGTGAGGGCTATTGACTGAGATAAAGAGATGTTGAATATTTCAGTGAACACAGATGCTAGCTGGTCTGCGCAGGCTCTGAGAATATGAGCTGAGATGCCGTCTGGTCCTGCTGCTTTCCTGGTGTTCACTCTCTTGAAGGCTCTCCTCACGTTGTGCTTGGTGATGATGAGCGCGCTTCCGGTGCTGGCAGTGTCTTCCTGTCTGCAGCCCGTCGCGCCGCTAACATTAGCATCGCTAGCGTCTTTAGCTGCAGCCTCGAAGCGAGCATAGAATGTGTTCTGCTGGTCAGCCAGAGTCGCGTCCGCGTTTGCCATACCGGTTGTTGCTGTTTTATAGTCCGTTATTGTCCTTAGTCCCTGCCACAGGCTCCTAAAGTCACTCTGTTGAAGTTGTGACTTTAGTTTCCGTATGTAGCGCTGCTTCGCCTATTTCACCGTTTTCGCACAATATGTGACACAGCTTTGTACGGGTCCATGTCCCCCGACGCAAGTCCTGCGTTGTAGGCAGCGGTGTGAGATCTCAGAGCGTCGCTGATGGTTTTATCCACCCACGGCTTCTGGTTGGGAAACGTCCTAATAGTCTTTTTCTCCACGGTATCATCCGCTAGTTTCCCGATGAATCCCACAACCGTTTGCATAAACACACTGACGTCATCAGAGCTGTTTCTGAATATGTCCCAGTCTGCGTCATCAAGTGCATCCTGTAACGCGGCCACTGATTGGTCCGTCCAGCGCGCGACCTTCCTCTGAACCCACACTTCCTGTTTCAGCCTTTGTTTGTATTTTGGCCAGCGGCATGGTCAGATTTACCAAACGGTGGACGAGATTGTGCCCTGTAGCCATCCTTGACTGTAGCGTAGCAGTGGTTGAGTGTCCTTTCGCCCCTGGTGGGACAGGTGATATGCTGATGAAAGTTTGGCGTGACTGGACATCGTGACAGCAGCCGACCTCACTGGCGCCATCTTGTACTTGTGGGACTTCCATCCCTTGGTGACCTTCCTGAGCATAAGACAATCTCCTAAGAGTAAGTCTCCACCAGGAAATCCTTGGCAAGTAGTCTGCAATTTCCAATTTTCAGCCTTTGAGAATTTCTTAATCAAAGCTAACCCTCTTAATTGCTTTGAACAACTTGTGCCAAACACTCTGTTTTTCCTAATCACCAAGGTAACGCCTGAACAGGGACTTGAACCCTGGACCCTCAGATTAAAAGTCTGATGCTCTACCGACTGAGCTATCCAGGCTCTGGACGATGTGCCATCCCTCACAAAAAACAGTTTTACCCATCCTTTCCCAATGCTCGTCCATTGTTCAAGTTCAAGTTCAAGTAGGCTTTATTGTCACTTCAACCATATACAGTTAGTACACAGTGAAACGAAACAACGTTTGTGGTAGAAATTTAAATTTCATCCAATCTCTAGGATGACCACGCATGTTTGTGTCAACCACTTGATAAAAGATGACAGCGCTCAGGTAACAACTTACTGACCTAATTACTAAAAAAAACGTATACGTAAGAAATAAATATGAATATAAAGAAATACAAAAGTCTTTCGGTTTGCAAACTTTGATATGTCGAGTGTGTCCGGTAGTGAAAAAATTATGAAGTCTCAGACCAGGCGCTCAAAGCACTTCATCACTACTGAGGTGAGGGCTACAGGGCGATAATCAGGGGACAGGAACAATGATGGACTCTTTGAAGCATGTGGGGATCACCGACTGAAATAAAGAGTTAAAATGTTGAATATTTCAGTGAACACAGACGCTAGCTGGTCTGCGCAGGCATGCTAGCGGCGCTAATGGCTGCAGACAGGAAATCACTGCCAGCACCGGAAGCGCGTTCATCATCACCGAGCACGAAGTGAGGAGAGCCTTCAAGAGAGTGAACACCAGGAAAGCAGCAGGACCAGATGGCATCTCAGGCCGCATTCTCAGAGCCTGCGCAGACCAGCTAGCACCTGTGTTCACTGAGATATTCAACATCTCTTTATCTCAGTCGGTGATCCCCACATGCTTCAAAGAGCCCATATTGTTCCAGTCCCAAAGAAACCTCATCCTGCTTCCCTCAATGACTATCGCCCTGTAGCCCTCACCTCAGTAGTGATGAAGTGCTTTGAACGCCTGGTCAGAGACTTCATCATTTCTTCACTACCAGACACACTGGACCCACTACAGTTTGCATACCGTCCAAACCGTTCCACAGACGATGCAATCTCACATCTCCTCCACACATCTCTCACTCACCTGGACACTCGGAGGGGGAATTATGTGAAAATGCTCTTCATCGACTACAGCTCTGCATTTAATACCATAATTCCCTCCACACTCACCACCAAGCTGGAGCACCTGGGACTCAGCTCATCCATGTGTCAGTGGATCTCCAATTTTCTGACTGGCAGACCACAGGCAGTAAGGATGGGCGGCCATGTCTCAGCCTCCATCACTCTCAGTACTGGAGCCCCCCAGGGTTGTGTTCTGAGCTCCCTGCTGTACTCTCTGTACACCTCTGACTGCGTGGCCACTACCAACTCCACCACCGTCATCAAGTTTGCTGACGACACTGTCGTGGTGGGCCTGATCACCAACAACAATGAGACGGCCTACCTGGAGGAGGTTGGAAATCTGGAGAACTGGTGCCAGAGAAACAATCTCCTCCTGAACGTCAGCAAGACAAAGGAGCTGATAGTGGACTTCAGTACAAAACAGGAGAGGAACTACCAGACCCCCATCATCAACAAGAGCCCAGTGGAGAGAGTGGACAGCTTCAGATACCTCGGTGTTCACATCACGCAGGACCTGACATGGTCCTGTCACATCAACACCGTGGTAAAAAAGGCCCGGCAGCGTCTGTACCACCTCAGACGCTTGAGAGACTTTAGACTGCCCTCCAAGGTGCTCAGGAATTTCTACTCCTGCACCATAGAGGGCATCCTGACGGGAAACATCACGACCTGGTTCGGGAACAGCACCATGCAGGACAGACGAGCTCTACAGAGGGTGGTGCGATCAGCTGAGCGCATCATCCGCATCGAGCTCCTTGACCTGCACTCAATCTACACCAAGCGGTGCTGGACCAAGGCCAGGAAGGTCGTGAAGGACCTCAGCCATCCCAACAATGGACTGTTTACTCTGTTGCGGTCTGGGAAGCGATTCCGCTCCCTGAGGGCCAACACAGAGAGACTGAGGAGGAGCTTCTTCCCGCAGGCGATAAGGTCTCTCAACCACACCACTAGGCAAAACTAACACAATATTTTCACAGTTCTCAAAATCAATCAATCAATCTCTATACATCCATGGACACTATGGACAACTCCACGCACATCACATCTACACTACATGTTCACGTTTACATTCTGGACCATTACACAAAGTCACTTTAATACCCATTGCACAAAGTCACTTTTTCTATGCATACTTGCACAAAATTAAAGTTCTATGTATACAATATATTTCTATTTTCAGGTTGTATTTTTTCTAGTTAAATTTTTATTTAAATTTTTTATCATATTTCTTATATTGATATTTATTACTTATAAGTTTTAATTCTCTTTTTAATGTCACTGGCAGTCGTGTAAGCATTTCACTACATTTCGTACTGTGTATGACTGTGTATGTGACAAATAAAATTTGAATTTGAAGTAGTCTGCAATTTCCAATTTTCAGCCTTTGAGAATTTCTTAATCCAAGCTAACCCTCTTAATTGCTTTTAACAACTTGGGCCAAACACTCTTTTTTTCCTAATCACCAAGGTAACACCTGAACAGGGACTTGAACCCTGGACCCTTAGATTAAAAGTCTGATGCTCTACCGACTGAGCTATCCATGCTCTGGAAGGTGTGCCATCCCTCACAAAAAGCAGCTTTACCCATCCTTTCCCAATGCTCGTCCATTGTTTGACACATTTGAAGAAACCAAGCACTTGTGAACCCTTTCAAGTGGTGAGGTTGGTCATGAGAATTTTAAACTTTTACACTGACTGATAACCTGTCCAGTATTTATGCTGAGATCAATCGAACCATTAAGATTTCTGTTTAACTGCCATGTTTTCAACATTTTCTTCCCTAAAAAAAAAGGGATTCTGACCTTCACATGCAGTGAAAGTTGTTACCAGGATCACTCTTCTGAACAGCCCTGCTTCTAAAGTTTTATCTAGGATGAATGAATGTCTTATATGCCCATGGTATGTGAATTCCTTCAAAAAGATCAGCATTATCGACAAAGGTTGGCCTTCTGGACAAGGAGACCACGTGACTCAAGTTTCTGAGGGAGTGGGTACTCCACCTCTCCCAGGAATTCCTTCAGTATTTCCTGCTTGTGTGTTAACGCGTGCTCAGCAAAAGAAATTGAGTGATGTAGTAGATTTGTCTGACTCTTTCTTATGCCAGGAGGAAACCATTGAGGAAAGCCTGCCTCAGCTTAACCCCAGTGTGAAATTTACTGATGTTCCAAAGGCTACTTCGAAACCAGATGCCAAACTTCGCATAACTCGTGCCAAGTTGGCGATAGCTCAGAAGGCCGACCCTTTGCTAACCCATTGTTTTGAGACTGCGGTGAAGAAAGGAGAGCTGGAGAAGCACCCAATTGCTTACTTCTTGGAAAATGGAGTTTTAATGCGAAAGTGGTCACCACCCTATTCTTTGAATGGTTCGAGTGATGTATATCAGGTTGTAGTCCCTCAAGAACTTCGCAACGAAGTTCTCATGTTGGCTCACGACCATCCTTGTTCTGGTCATGTGGGCGTACGGAAAACCTACTTGAGGGCGTTAAAATATTTTGTATGGCCTGGTATGAAAAGACATGTAGCTCAATATTGTAGATCGTGTCACACATGTTAACTTGTGGGTAAGCCCAATCAAACCATTCCTCGTTTTGTGGTTTTGAATAAAAGTTAGGTGAACTTAGAAGTTCACATTTGTGTGTGGGGGGGAATGTTACAACCCACAACATTTTGGTCGCGCTGTGTGTATTTAGGCTTCTGTGCTTTGTAGCGTGTGTATATTGTGCCCAGGTCGAGCTCCGCTCCTGATTCCACTCCAAGTTTTCCGACTGCCACTACAGCGTGTCCAGGTTCGGCTCCGCTCCCATTCCACTCCAGGTTTTCGACTGCCACTACACCAGCGGCTGGCTGACCTTCCACACGTGCACTTCCGCCCTGCGTGACGTCAGCAACGAGTGGACCAGTTATAAACCGGAGAGAGACCCGGGATTGAGGAGGCGTGTAGGCGAGGCGTTGATTGTTTTGGAGAGAGAGTTGTTATTTTGGTGTTTTTGATATTGGCTTGTGTACCCTGGTTTTGACTTTATTGCAACCCTTTGACTTTGATTATTGCTTGTCCCTTTTGGTTTGTTTGCTTGGTTTTTGTTGTATATATTTTTTGTGAATACTTTCACTTTATGTTTGTGCACGCACCAGTAGTAGGGGTGTGGCTGCCATTTGTTTTGGGGAAAAGGGAATTTATCCACTGTTTTTGGTTTAGGGAGATAGGTAAGTTATCTGTATTTTTGTTTGTGTTTTGTTTAGGTAAACAAGCTTGTAAAATACAGATACCCGTTTTGTTTATTATTTTGGCCTGGGTCCACCCTGAAGCTGACCTTGGTGTTGTGTCAGTATTTTTGTTTGCTTTGTGTAAAGCAATACAAACCCTGTCTTTTTGCCAGCTAAAGTGCCTGTCTATTTCTTTCTGGTATATTACACCATTATATCCAACCTTGTTCACACAGTTTAAAATAGAACCCCGAACCTATTATTTGCTGTACGGCCCAACCCTAGACTGGGACGTAACAATATATATATATATATACATATATATATATACTTTCTTATTGACAGCCATTGTCCTCATTTAAATGTAACCAACATCAGGCAAATGTTCCACGGCTACTCAGAAAATGATTCAATTCTTGCAAATCAAAATGCCACTGTTCATTCACTTCTGTGGGATGAATAGAGCTACCTTGCTTGAGCTCCATGGACAGGTATCTACCTGTGGAAAACACATGAAAACTGAGCAGAAATCTTGGCTGAAAGCAAGATACCCTGCCACAACCTGAGCCCACAAGCACTTAAGCCTTGAGCTCCTCGTGCAGTTGGACCCAGACCTTGTCTGGTGTACCAAGAGATGAAACTCACAACAGGCACTGCTGGGATTTGAACCCAGGATCTCCTGTTTACAAGACAGGTGCTTTCACCAGCTAAGCCACAGTGCCAATTGCCTGGGTGGCACCTTAGGCATGACCCAGCACTTTTAACCGAGACTCTCCTGGCTAAGACATAATCTGATCGCAATGCTAATATTTCCTCCATCCGCATGCAAACCTCGCTGAGCTGGTGAGACGAGTACTCAACCAGCGATGCCATGCAAATGCTTTCATGTTTGTTTGCCCATCCTAACTTTGATTTCGGCTTGATAAGATCCCAAAAAGGGTGAAAATCCAATCCAGGGATAAGGAATTAAAATCCACATGCCATGCACATCTAAAAGCAAGCAAGCATTCATCAGATTGCTGCTGTGGACTTTGGCTCTTTGTCCCATAAGGATTGCGTGAATCAATGTAGTAACCTTTTGTTGAAGCTGGAGTTGAGCTGAGGGCTTGATTTGGACAAATGGGCAGAAACATGTGGAAAACAATGATATTTCTTAAATTCAGCTGACAAGTCATTCAATCAAATATGGCAAGATTTAATTTTAGACATGGTGTGTGGATGAAAAGAAGGTAACTAGTTAGTGACTCTGGCGGGACTCGAACCCGCAACCTTTGAATAGCTCCACAGCTGAGTCTAGAAGTCCAATGCGCTATCCATTGCGCCACAGAGCCAACCAGGGTGTTCTTTTTCAGGCTCTCCAAGATTCATGGATGCTCAAGTTCATTAGGCAGATGCTTTTTTTGTTGCTACTAATCAAATTCCACCAAATGCAAACAACTATGGCAAGTGCTGATCCCACAAGCTGTCAACAGCGTCGACAGAATGCCCTAATTTCACCATGGAATTTGCCACAGAACCCTGTCTGACTTGCAAAGTTATTCAACTCTGGCTGTAAGAAAGGCAAGAAAGGGATAGCTTTCGCACCAACAGATGATTGTTGCAGTAGACACTGCTTGGATAGCACTGTAGCATGGAGACCTCATCATATACACTAGATAACCTATTAAATAAGGTATCTCCTCATCACCCATAGATTGAACGTTTTGTGGTGTAAGGTCCTACAAATTCGAGACATCATGTAACCACACGAATGACGATTTGGCAGCAGCATTATTCTGTTGCGTTTTTGTGAATGCGCCTCATACACTTGATTTGATGCTTGCAAAGGTCCCCAACAGCTGAATAATCGCAACCACAGGTCAAATTATATGTCAAAAGAAGGCAGCCAAACCAATGCAAATGCAAGAAATTATCTGCTCTAGTCATCGTCATTGTGTGACCTTAACCCATGAGCTGTTAACGGTCGGACATAAAGCAAAGATTTAATTTTCTCCACAGAAACCAGTCTGATCTGCAGAGCAACAGAAGTGCACAGCAAGAGGCATTGTTGGGATTTAAACGCTCCTGTTCAGCTCTCCTGGGATCTCCTGTTTACTAGACGTCTCTGCACATGGTTGTGTTGTTGAGGCAGAGCTGGGTGCCAAAATGAAGGCTACAAGTTCTGAGCTGAACTTCATTTTCACAGATACTGAAAAATTCTTTTGAGATGTTCCACCGCATGTTTGAATGCAGAAGTCAAGGAATCAGCTTCTGGATGACGATGGGGTATGAAAAGTTGTCTTGTTTATGATTTATAGGTTTATTTCATCTTTCTCACTGTATTTTGCAGCATTGCCCATAGATGGTTGCAGAGGCTGCTCTATAAACTGCTTTGCTGTTTTGCTAAGGTAAAACGGGAATGTGGTTTCTGTCTGAAGCCTAAAAATCCTGAACTTAAGCCAACTGATACACTTGCGTGTATTGGAAAGATCCAAGGCTTGCTTTGGGGAGGAGGTCAAGTCATGAAATGAGACGTGGCGAAAGTCTATTCAACCACGGCCCCACGCTAAGCACACACAAGTGGTGTAGTCGTGGCCGAGTGGTTAAGGCGATAGACTAGAAATCCATTGGGGGCTCCCCGCGCAGGTTCGAATCCTGCCGACTACGTCTGTTATATTGCCCAAGAAAGACATGTTGCAACTCATTGTGTTGTGGCTGTGATTTGTAATAAATTTCCTCATGCCCTTAATAGTTGGTGCTTTGTTAAAGACATAATAGTGACATCCTGCCCCTTTCATCCTCAGTAGTTGCTGCTTTGGTGGAGAAATCCTGTCACCACTTCCCAACGTTGATCTGTCTTCCAATGACAAGCTGCCTCATAGACATCCGATTGCTTATATGAGTGCGTGGCCAGCGACCTGTAATCCGTGCAAGAGGTGTCTTCCCTAGATCCTTGTCAGGATGGCCGAGCGGTCTAAGGCGCTGCGTTCAGGTCGCAGTCTCCCCTGGAGGCGTGGGTTCAAATCCCACTTCTGACAAGAGCCCCAACTCTTTGTTGCATTTAGGAAATCGTGTATGGATCTGCATCAATATCCTTGACTTCTCACAGCATAGCTTTGCTTGCTAGTGAAGAAGTTGGCACTTATCTTCATCAAGCGCTTGCTTCTTCGATATTTTGGACTATGTAGACATGGTTGTGTTGTTGAGGCAAAGCCCGGAGCAGGGTGCCAAAATAAAGGCTACAGGTTCTGAGCTGAACTTCCTTTTCACGGATGCTGAAAAATTCTTTTGAGATGTCCCAGCACGTTTGATTGCTGAAGTCAAGAAATCAGCTTCTATTTGACGATTGGGTATGAAAAGTTGTTATTGATCATGACTTATAGGTTCATTTCATCTTTCTGTCTGTATTTTGCAGCATTGCCCATAGATGGTTGGAGAGGTTGCTCTCTAAACTGCTTTCCTGTTTTGCTAAGGTAAAACGTGAACGTGGTTTCAGTCTGAAGCCTAAAAATCCTGAACTTAAGCCAACCAGTACACTTGTGTGTATTGGAAAGATCCAATAAGGTTTTCCAGTACAGATTTGAATAAAAAAAGGCCTCACTTGGTGTTTAACAAAACATGCATGAAATCTGGTCATTTTGTTTGATTCTATGGTTCATTTTACATGCTGCACAGTAAGTGGCAAAGAAAAAGTCTTGTTTTGAGGAGGAGGTCAAGTCATGGCTGTGAATTGTCTTGAGTTCCCCAAATCTGAGCATCCCCATCTTGAAGCTTGGACAAATTGGAGATTTAGGTACAAGTTGTCACACTCACACTGCCATTTGATCACGAAAAACGCTCTTGATATTCATGGAGGGGGGAAATCAGACAGGTTAGCCAATAAGCTTCTGCTGGCAATGTAGGACCTCGTGGCGCAACGGTAGCGCGTCTGACTCCAGATCAGAAGGTTGCGTGTTCAAATCACGTCGAGGTCATGAGCTGCTCCCTCTGTGTGTGGCGGCGTGTGTTGCTGGCGTTTTTAAACAGGTTCGTGGTAGAAATTTAAATTTCATCCAATCTCTAGGATGACCATGCATGTTTGTGTCAACCTCTTGATAAAAGATGACAGTGCTCAGGTAACAACTCACTGACCTAATTACTAAAAAAAAATTATACGTAAGAAATAAATATGAATAAAAAGAAATACAAAAGTCTTTCGGTTTGCAAACTTTAGTATGTCGAGTGTGTCCGGTAGTGAAGAAATTATGAAGTCTCAGACCAGGCGCTCAAAGCACTTCATCACTACTGAGGTGAGGGCTATTGACTGAGATAAAGAGATGTTGAATATTTCAGTGAACACAGATGCTAGCTGGTCTGCGCAGGCTCTGAGAATATGAGCTGAGATGCCGTCTGGTCCTGCTGCTTTCCTGGTGTTCACTCTCTTGAAGGCTCTCCTCACGTTGTGCTTGGTGATGATGAGCGCGCTTCCGGTGCTGGCAGTGTCTTCCTGTCTGCAGCCCGTCGCGCCGCTAACATTAGCATCGCTAGCGTCTTTAGCTGCAGCCTCGAAGCGAGCATAGAATGTGTTCTGCTGGTCAGCCAGGGTCGCGTCCGCGTTCGCCATACCGGTTGTTGCTGTTTTATAGTCCGTTATTGTCCTTAGTCCCTGCCACAGGCTCCTAAAGTCACTCTGTTGAAGTTGTGACTTTAGTTTCCATATGTAGCGCTGCTTCGCCTCTTTCACCGTTTTCGCACAATATGTGACACAGCTTTGTACGGGTCCATGTCCCCCGACGCAAGTCCTGCGTTGTAGGCAGCGGTGTGAGATCTCAGAGCGTCGCTGATGGTTTTATCCACCCACGGCTTCTGGTTGGGAAACGTCCTAATAGTCTTTTTCTCCACGGTATCATCCGCTAGTTTCCCAATGAATCCCACAACCGTTTGCATAAACACACTGACGTCATCAGAGCTGTTTCTGAATATGTCCCAGTCTGCGTCATCAAGTGCATCCTGTAACGCGGCCACTGATTGGTCCGTCCAGCGCGCGACCTTCCTCTGAACCCACACTTCCTGTTTCAGCCTTTGTTTGTATTTTGGCCAGCGGCATGGTCAGATTTACCAAACGGTGGACGAGATTGTGCCCTGTAGCCATCCTTGACTGTAGCGTAGCAGTGGTTGAGTGTCCTTTCGCCCCTGGTGGGACAGGTGATATGCTGATGAAAGTTTGGCGTGACTGGACATCGTGACAGCAGCCAACCTCACTGGCGCCATCTTGTACTTGTGGGACTTCCATCCCTTGGTGACCTTCCTGAGCATAAGACAATCTCCTAAGAGTAAGTCTCCACCAGGAAATCCTTGGCAAGTAGTCTGCAATTTTTTTCAGCCTTTGAGAATTTCTTAATCAAAGCTAACCCTCTTAATTGCTTTGAACAACTTGTGCCAAACACTCTGTTTTTCCTAATCACCAAGGTAACGCCTGAACAGGGACTTGAACCCTGGACCCTCAGATTAAAAGTCTGATGCTCTACCGACTGAGCTATCCAGGCTCTGGACGATGTGCCATCCCTCACAAAAAACAGTTTTACCCATCCTTTCCCAATGCTCGTCCATTGTTCAAGTTCAAGTTCAAGTAGGCTTTATTGTCACTTCAACCATATACAGTTAGTACACAGTGAAACGAAACAACGTTTGTGGTAGAAATTTAAATTTCATCCAATCTCTAGGATGACCATGCATGTTTGTGTCAACCACTTGATAAAAGATGACAGCGCTCAGGTAACAACTCACTGACCTAATTACTAAAAAAAACGTATACGTAAGAAATAAATATGAATATAAAGAAATACAAAAGTCTTTCGGTTTGCAAACTTTGATATGTCGAGTGTGTCCGGTAGTGAAAAAATTATGAAGTCTCAGACCAGGCGCTCAAAGCACTTCATCACTACTGAGGTGAGGGCTACAGGGCGATAATCAGGGGACAGGAACAATGATGGACTCTTTGAAGCATGTGGGGATCACCGACTGAAATAAAGAGTTAAAATGTTGAATATTTCAGTGAACACAGACGCTAGCTGGTCTGCGCAGGCATGCTAGCGGCGCTAATGGCTGCAGACAGGAAATCACTGCCAGCACCGGAAGCGCGTTCATCATCACCGAGCACGAAGTGAGGAGAGCCTTCAAGAGAGTGAACACCAGGAAAGCAGCAGGACCAGATGGCATCTCAGGCCGCATTCTCAGAGCCTGCGCAGACCAGCTAGCACCTGTGTTCACTGAGATATTCAACATCTCTTTATCTCAGTCGGTGATCCCCACATGCTTCAAAGAGCCCATATTGTTCCAGTCCCAAAGAAACCTCATCCTGCTTCCCTCAATGACTATCGCCCTGTAGCCCTCACCTCAGTAGTGATGAAGTGCTTTGAACGCCTGGTCAGAGACTTCATCATTTCTTCACTACCAGACACACTGGACCCACTACAGTTTGCATACCGTCCAAACCGTTCCACAGACGATGCAATCTCACATCTCCTCCACACATCTCTCACTCACCTGGACACTCGGAGGGGGAATTATGTGAAAATGCTCTTCATCGACTACAGCTCTGCATTTAATACCATAATTCCCTCCACACTCACCACCAAGCTGGAGCACCTGGGACTCAGCTCATCCATGTGTCAGTGGATCTCCAATTTTCTGACTGGCAGACCACAGGCAGTAAGGATGGGCGGCCATGTCTCAGCCTCCATCACTCTCAGTACTGGAGCCCCCCAGGGTTGTGTTCTGAGCTCCCTGCTGTACTCTCTGTACACCTCTGACTGCGTGGCCACTACCAACTCCACCACCGTCATCAAGTTTGCTGACGACACTGTCGTGGTGGGCCTGATCACCAACAACAATGAGACGGCCTACCTGGAGGAGGTTGGAAATCTGGAGAACTGGTGCCAGAGAAACAATCTCCTCCTGAACGTCAGCAAGACAAAGGAGCTGATAGTGGACTTCAGTACAAAACAGGAGAGGAACTACCAGACCCCCATCATCAACAAGAGCCCAGTGGAGAGAGTGGACAGCTTCAGATACCTCGGTGTTCACATCACGCAGGACCTGACATGGTCCTGTCACATCAACACCGTGGTAAAAAAGGCCCGGCAGCGTCTGTACCACCTCAGACGCTTGAGAGACTTTAGACTGCCCTCCAAGGTGCTCAGGAATTTCTACTCCTGCACCATAGAGAGCATCCTGACGGGAAACATCACGACCTGGTTCGGGAACAGCACCATGCAGGACAGACGAGCTCTACAGAGGGTGGTGCGATCAGCTGAGCGCATCATCCGCATCGAGCTCCTTGACCTGCACTCAATCTACACCAAGCGGTGCTGGACCAAGGCCAGGAAGGTCGTGAAGGACCTCAGCCATCCCAACAATGGACTGTTTACTCTGTTGCGGTCTGGGAAGCGATTCCGCTCCCTGAGGGCCAACACAGAGAGACTGAGGAGGAGCTTCTTCCCGCAGGCGATAAGGTCTCTCAACCACACCACTAGGCAAAACTAACACAATATTTTCACAGTTCTCAAAATCAATCAATCAATCTCTATACATCCATGGACACTATGGACAACTCCACGCACATCACATCTACACTACATGTTCACGTTTACATTCTGGACCATTACACAAAGTCACTTTAATAACCATTGCACAAAGTCACTTTTTCTATGCATACTTGCACAAAATTATAGTTCTATGTATACAATATATTTCTATTTTCAGGTTGTATTTTTTCTAGTTAAATTTTTATTTAAATTTTTTATCATATTTCTTATATTGATATTTATTACTTATAAGTTTTAATTCTCTTTTTAAGGTCACTGGCAGTCGTGTAAGCATTTCACTACATTTCGTACTGTGTATGACTGTGTATGTGACAAATAAAATTTGAATTTGAAGTAGTCTGCAATTTCCAATTTTCAGCCTTTGAGAATTTCTTAATCCAAGCTAACCCTCTTAATTGCTTTGAACAACTTGGGCCAAACACTCTTTTTTTCCTAATCACCAAGGTAACACCTGAACAGGGACTTGAACCCTGGACCCTTAGATTAAAAGTCTGATGCTCTACCGACTGAGCTATCCATGCTCTGGAAGGTGTGCCATCCCTCACAAAAAGCAGCTTTACCCATCCTTTCCCAATGCTCGTCCATTGTTTGACACATTTGAAGAAACCAAGCACTTGTGAACCCTTTCAAGTGGTGAGGTTGGTCATGAGAATTTTAAACTTTTACACTGACTGATAACCTGTCCAGTATTTATGCTGAGATCAATCGAACCATTAAGATTTCTGTTTAACTGCCATGTTTTCAACATTTTCTTCCCTAAAAAAAAAGGGATTCTGACCTTCACATGCAGTGAAAGTTGTTACCAGGATCACTCTTCTGAACAGCCCTGCTTCTAAAGTTTTATCTAGGATGAATGAATGTCTTATATGCCCATGGTATGTGAATTCCTTCAAAAAGATCAGCATTATCGACAAAGGTTGGCCTTCTGGACAAGGAGACCACGTGACTCAAGTTTCTGAGGGAGTGGGTACTCCACCTCTCCCAGGAATTCCTTCAGTATTTCCTGCTTGTGTGTTAACGCGTGCTCAGCAAAAGAAATTGAGTGATGTAGTAGATTTGTCTGACTCTTTCTTATGCCAGGAGGAAACCATTGAGGAAAGCCTGCCTCAGCTTAACCCCAGTGTGAAATTTACTGATGTTCCAAAGGCTACTTCGAAACCAGATGCCAAACTTCGCATAACTCGTGCCAAGTTGGCGATAGCTCAGAAGGCCGACCCTTTGCTAACCCATTGTTTTGAGACTGCGGTGAAGAAAGGAGAGCTGGAGAAGCACCCAATTGCTTACTTCTTGGAAAATGGAGTTTTAATGCGAAAGTGGTCACCACCCTATTCTTTGAATGGTTCGAGTGATGTATATCAGGTTGTAGTCCCTCAAGAACTTCGCAACGAAGTTCTCATGTTGGCTCACGACCATCCTTGTTCTGGTCATGTGGGCGTACGGAAAACCTACTTGAGGGCGTTAAAATATTTTGTATGGCCTGGTATGAAAAGACATGTAGCTCAATATTGTAGATCGTGTCACACATGTCAACTTGTGGGTAAGCCCAATCAAACCATTCCTCGTTTTGTGGTTTTGAATAAAAAGTTAGGTGAACTTAGAAGTTCACATTTGTGTGTGGGGGGGAATGTTACAACCCACAACATTTTGGTCGCGCTGTGTGTATTTAGGCTTCTGTGCTTTGTAGCGTGTGTATATTGTGCCCAGGTCGAGCTCCGCTCCTGATTCCACTCCAAGTTTTCCGACTGCCACTACAGCGTGTCCAGGTTCGGCTCCGCTCCCATTCCACTCCAGGTTTTCGACTGCCACTACACCAGCG
>NC_071104.1:4255000-4272500 GCF_024256425.1 Clarias gariepinus
GCTCCTAAAGTCACTCTGTTGAAGTTGTGACTTTAGTTTCCATATGTAGCGCTGCTTCGCCTCTTTCACCGTTTTCGCACAATATGTGACACAGCTTTGTACGGGTCCATGTCCCCCGACGCAAGTCCTGCGTTGTAGGCAGCGGTGTGAGATCTCAGAGCGTCGCTGATGGTTTTATCCACCCACGGCTTCTGGTTGGGAAACGTCCTAATAGTCTTTTTCTCCACGGTATCATCCGCTAGTTTCCCAATGAATCCCACAACCGTTTGCATAAACACACTGACGTCATCAGAGCTGTTTCTGAATATGTCCCAGTCTGCGTCATCAAGTGCATCCTGTAACGCGGCCACTGATTGGTCCGTCCAGCGCGCGACCTTCCTCTGAACCCACACTTCCTGTTTCAGTCTTTGTTTGTATTTTGGCCAGCGGCATGGTCAGATTTACCAAACGGTGGACGAGATTGTGCCCTGTAGCCATCCTTGACTGTAGCGTAGCAGTGGTTGAGTGTCCTTTCGCCCCTGGTGGGACAGGTGATATGCTGATGAAAGTTTGGCGTGACTGGACATCGTGACAGCAGCCGACCTCACTGGCGCCATCTTGTACTTGTGGGACTTCCATCCCTTGGTGACCTTCCTGAGCATAAGACAATCTCCTAAGAGTAAGTCTCCACCAGGAAATCCTTGGCAAGTAGTCTGCAATTTCCAATTTTCAGCCTTTGAGAATTTCTTAATCAAAGCTAACCCTCTTAATTGCTTTGAACAACTTGTGCCAAACACTCTGTTTTTCCTAATCACCAAGGTAACGCCTGAACAGGGACTTGAACCCTGGACCCTCAGATTAAAAGTCTGATGCTCTACCGACTGAGCTATCCAGGCTCTGGACGATGTGCCATCCCTCACAAAAAACAGTTTTACCCATCCTTTCCCAATGCTCGTCCATTGTTCAAGTTCAAGTTCAAGTAGGCTTTATTGTCACTTCAACCATATACAGTTAGTACACAGTGAAACGAAACAACGTTTGTGGTAGAAATTTAAATTTCATCCAATCTCTAGGATGACCATGCATGTTTGTGTCAACCACTTGATAAAAGATGACAGCGCTCAGGTAACAACTCACTGACCTAATTACTAAAAAAAACGTATACGTAAGAAATAAATATGAATATAAAGAAATACAAAAGTCTTTCGGTTTGCAAACTTTGATATGTCGAGTGTGTCCGGTAGTGAAAAAATTATGAAGTCTCAGACCAGGCGCTCAAAGCACTTCATCACTACTGAGGTGAGGGCTACAGGGCGATAATCAGGGGACAGGAACAATGATGGACTCTTTGAAGCATGTGGGGATCACCGACTGAAATAAAGAGTTAAAATGTTGAATATTTCAGTGAACACAGACGCTAGCTGGTCTGCGCAGGCATGCTAGCGGCGCTAATGGCTGCAGACAGGAAATCACTGCCAGCACCGGAAGCGCGTTCATCATCACCGAGCACGAAGTGAGGAGAGCCTTCAAGAGAGTGAACACCAGGAAAGCAGCAGGACCAGATGGCATCTCAGGCCGCATTCTCAGAGCCTGCGCAGACCAGCTAGCACCTGTGTTCACTGAGATATTCAACATCTCTTTATCTCAGTCGGTGATCCCCACATGCTTCAAAGAGCCCATATTGTTCCAGTCCCAAAGAAACCTCATCCTGCTTCCCTCAATGACTATCGCCCTGTAGCCCTCACCTCAGTAGTGATGAAGTGCTTTGAACGCCTGGTCAGAGACTTCATCATTTCTTCACTACCAGACACACTGGACCCACTACAGTTTGCATACCGTCCAAACCGTTCCACAGACGATGCAATCTCACATCTCCTCCACACATCTCTCACTCACCTGGACACTCGGAGGGGGAATTATGTGAAAATGCTCTTCATCGACTACAGCTCTGCATTTAATACCATAATTCCCTCCACACTCACCACCAAGCTGGAGCACCTGGGACTCAGCTCATCCATGTGTCAGTGGATCTCCAATTTTCTGACTGGCAGACCACAGGCAGTAAGGATGGGCGGCCATGTCTCAGCCTCCATCACTCTCAGTACTGGAGCCCCCCAGGGTTGTGTTCTGAGCCCCCTGCTGTACTCTCTGTACACCTCTGACTGCGTGGCCACTACCAACTCCACCACCGTCATCAAGTTTGCTGACGACACTGTCGTGGTGGGCCTGATCACCAACAACGATGAGACGGCCTACCTGGAGGAGGTTGGAAATCTGGAGAACTGGTGCCAGAGAAACAATCTCCTCCTGAACGTCAGCAAGACAAAGGAGCTGATAGTGGACTTCAGTACAAAACAGGAGAGGAACTACCAGACCCCCATCATCAACAAGAGCCCAGTGGAGAGAGTGGACAGCTTCAGATACCTCGGTGTTCACATCACGCAGGACCTGACATGGTCCTGTCACATCAACACCGTGGTAAAAAAGGCCCGGCAGCGTCTGTACCACCTCAGACGCTTGAGAGACTTTAGACTGCCCTCCAAGGTGCTCAGGAATTTCTACTCCTGCACCATAGAGAGCATCCTGACGGGAAACATCACGACCTGGTTCGGGAACAGCACCATGCAGGACAGACGAGCTCTACAGAGGGTGGTGCGATCAGCTGAGCGCATCATCCGCATCGAGCTCCTTGACCTGCACTCAATCTACACCAAGCGGTGCTGGACCAAGGCCAGGAAGGTCGTGAAGGACCTCAGCCATCCCAACAATGGACTGTTTACTCTGTTGCGGTCTGGGAAGCGATTCCGCTCCCTGAGGGCCAACACAGAGAGACTGAGGAGGAGCTTCTTCCCGCAGGCGATAAGGTCTCTCAACCACACCACTAGGCAAAACTAACACAATATTTTCACAGTTCTCAAAATCAATCAATCAATCTCTATACATCCATGGACACTATGGACAACTCCACGCACATCACATCTACACTACATGTTCACGTTTACATTCTGGACCATTACACAAAGTCACTTTAATAACCATTGCACAAAGTCACTTTTTCTATGCATACTTGCACAAAATTATAGTTCTATGTATACAATATATTTCTATTTTCAGGTTGTATTTTTTCTAGTTAAATTTTTATTTAAATTTTTTATCATATTTCTTATATTGATATTTATTACTTATAAGTTTTAATTCTCTTTTTAAGGTCACTGGCAGTCGTGTAAGCATTTCACTACATTTCGTACTGTGTATGACTGTGTATGTGACAAATAAAATTTGAATTTGAAGTAGTCTGCAATTTCCAATCTTTGAGAATTTCTTAATCCAAGCTAACCCTCTTAATTGCTTTGAACAACTTGGGCCAAACACTCTTTTTTTCCTAATCACCAAGGTAACGCCTGAACAGGGACTTGAACCCTGGACCCTTAGATTAAAAGTCTGATGCTCTACCGACTGAGCTATCCATGCTCTGGAAGGTGTGCCATCCCTCACAAAAAGCAGCTTTACCCATCCTTTCCCAATGCTCGTCCATTGTTTGACACATTTGAAGAAACCAAGCACTTGTGAACCCTTTCAAGTGGTGAGATTGGTCATGAGAATTTTAAACTTTCACACTGACTGATAACCTGTCCAGTATTTATGCTGAGATCAATCGAACCATTAAGATTTCTGTTTAACTGCCATGTTTTCAACATTTTCTTCCCTAAAAAAAAGGGATTCCGACCTTTACATGCAGTGAAAGTTGTTACCAGGATCACTCTTCTGAACAGCCCTGCTTCTAAAGTTTTATCTAGGATGAATGAATGTCTTATATGCCCATGGTATGTGAATTCCTTCAAAAAGATCAGCATTATCGACAAAGGTTGGCCTTCTGGACAAGGAGACCATGTGACTCAAGTTTCTGAGGGAGTGGGTACTCCACCTCTCCCAAGGGCCAGTGACACAAGAACAGTAGCAGAGCATGGGGAGGAATTGGGGGCTATTTGACCTGAACGCCCGACCGATTCAGTGGACCCAGTCGGAAGCCTGTGCCGTTGCCAAGAAAGTTTGGTTCTCCTGCAGCAGTTTCCCCCAGTCTTGTTGGAGCTGATGTCTCCAGTGCGCTGGCATCACCACTTGCTCCACTCCAGTCCTCACCGGTAAGCCAGCCTGTTTTTGATGTCAGCCGACATGTGGGTCTAGTGCCTATATTTAGAGAGAAGGAGGTTGATTCTTATTTCGCAGTGTTTGAAAAAATTGCAACCACGTTAAGATGGCCAAGAAGTTTGTGGACACTGTTACTGCAGTGTAAATTAACAGGAAAAGGACAAGAAGCATGCTCTGCTCTTTCTTTGGAACAGAGCCTTGATTATGATGTGGTTAAAGCTGCAGTCAAACCAAATAGCCAAACATTTGTTGAGTTTGCTCGTGAGAAATGCTCGCTCTTTGAAAAATGGTGTTCTGCAAGTAATGTAAGACGTTTTGAGCAGCTTAAAGAATTGATTCTACTAGAAGAGTTTAAGTCTTGTCTTCCAGAGCAGCTAGTTGTGTATTTAAATGAACAGAAGATTGATGTCTTTTCTAAGACTGTGTTTAATATGCCCATGTCTCATAGTAATTCTTCCTTGCGTCAATTGAAGTCACGAAACAGAACTGCTCAAGCTCGCTCTCCAGTTAGCCCTTCGCCTGAATCCCGTAACTGTTATTATTGCCACGAAAAAGGTCACTTAATTGCCTCCTGTCCGGTGTTAAAGCGTAAGGTGGCTCGTCAGCAGCCTGCTAGCAAAAAGGTAAATGCTGCAGGGCTGCTGGCTAAGTTTACTGGGGAATCGGTGTTTGAGCCTTTTATATTTTCTGGTTATGTATCTTTAGTTGCTGGTCAAACAAGAAACCCCATTAAAATATTGAGGGATACCGGTTCTGCTCAATCGTTTATTTTGGAAAATGCATTACCCTCTTCAGAAGCTTCTTATTTAGGGAGTGATGTGTTAATTCAAGGATTTGGTATGACTGTAATTCGGGCACCTTTGCATAACTTGTATCTAGAAACCAAAAGCTTTTCTGGTTTTGTTAAAGTTGCCGTTCGTACAGCATTGCCAGTTAGTGGTATTTCATTCATTCTGGGGAATGACATTGCTGGAAACCAAATTTTTCCGCTTCCAGAGGTTGTATCTGAGCCGATTACTGATTGTCCAGAGTTAGAAGTTTAGATTCCTTCAGTATTTCCTGCTTGTGTGTTAACGCGTGCTCAGCAAAAGAAATTGAGTGATGTAGTAGATTTGTCTGACTCTTTCTTATGCCAGGAGGAAACCATTGAGGAAAGCCTGCCTCAGCTTAACCCCAGTGTGAAATTTACTGATGTTCCAAAGGCTACTTCGAAACCAGATGCCAAACTTCGCATAACTCGTGCCAAGTTGGCGATAGCTCAGAAGGCCGACCCTTCGCTAACCCATTGTTTTGAGACTGCGGTGAAGAAAGGAGAGCTGGAGAAGCACCCAATTGCTTACTTCTTGGAAAATGGAGTTTTAATGCGAAAGTGGTCACCACTCTATTCTTTGAATGGTTCGAGTGATGTATATCAGGTTGTAGTCCCTCAAGAACTTCGCAACGAAGTTCTCATGTTGGCTCACGACCATCCTTGTTCTGGTCATGTGGGCGTACGGAAAACCTACTTGAGGGCGTTAAAATATTTTGTATGGCCTGGTATGAAAAGACATGTAGCTCAATATTGTAGATCGTGTCACACATGTCAACTTGTGGGTAAGCCCAATCAAACCATTCCTCGTTTTGTGGTTTTGAATAAAAGTTAGGTGAACTTAGAAGTTCACATTTGTGTGTGGGGGGGAATGTTACAACCCGCAACATTTTGGTCGCGCTGTGTGTGTTTAGGCTTCTGTGCTTTGTAGCGTGTGTATATTGTGCCCAGGTCGAGCTCCGTTCCTGATTCCACTCCTAGTTTTCCGACTGCCACTACAGCGTGTCCAGGTTCGGCTCCGCTCCCATTCCACTCCAGGTTTTCGACTGCCACTACACCAGCGGCTGGCTGACCTTCCACACGTGCACTTCCGCCCTGAGTGACGTCAGCATCGAGTGGACCAGTTATAAACCGGAGAGAGACCTGGGATTGAGGAGGCGTGTAGGCGAGGCGTTGATTGTTTTGGAGAGAGAGTTGTTATTTTGGTGTTTTTGATATTGGCTTGTGTACCCTGGGGTCCGTTCTTCGTACGTCGCTAACGCAGTTAGCTGGATTTGATTGTTGTGGATTTGTCCTGATCTTGGATTGTTTCGTTCTTCGAAGCGCTTCTAGCATTTGTTGTCATAGCAACATATCCGTAAGCTTGAACCTGCTCGGGAGCAGGTTTATTTCATGTAAACAGGATTTAGCCTGCGCTCCTGGCGGGTTATGATTGGTTGAAATGGCGAGGTCACATCTGATTGGTTAAAGAGCACGACTGACTCACGTGGAAAAAGAAAAGTATATGCACCCTGCCATGGACTCCCCCCCACTCACACACACACACACACACAATCGCTATCAAATATTATATATGAACATAAATTCATAGGTTTAGTATTATCAAATATGATATTACTATTATAATAAACCCTAGGCATGAGACAGGTTTTTTTTTTAACATTTATTTTTCAGGGGTTTGTCATAAAAATATGCTAATAAATATTTATATATGTTAAAAATTAATCTTTTATAATGATGAATTGGACGAAAACTAATTTTATTATAAAATAAACAATATAAAAGTATACATAATATTTTAATTTTTTCATATACGACATATTTATTTTCATATTGCTTATTTTATTTTATTGTCTCATGTAATTTGTAATTTGTAAACCATTAACCTATGAATTTATGTTCTAATATAATATTTGAAAGCGATTATGTAGGGGGGGCAATCCATGGCAGAGGGGCATTTCAGCGTATAACAGGTGTTACAAAAAAAAGTTGAGCCGCTCTTTTTCCATTTCGTCAACCAATCAAAGGGCTTGTGATCAGTGTTTCTACTGTCGATGCATATCGCCTTTTAAACCAACGCACGAGCGTGCAATAATCCTAGACAACTCAGTCCAGCTATACTAATCATCAACAACAGGTGAGCTCGAAGAACCAACTTAGCCAGATCGTAATTAGCACGATGATCTCATCTTAGATGTGTCCGTTCATCTCGGATGTGTCAAGCGACGTACGAAGAACGGACCCCTGGTTTTGACTTTATTGCAACCCTTTGACTTTGATTATTGCTTGTCCCTTTTGGTTTGTTTGCTTGGTTTTTGTTGTATATATTTTTTGTGAATACTTTCACTTTATGTTTGTGCACGCACCAGTAGTAGGGGTGTGGCTGCCATTTGTTTTGGGGAAAAGGGAATTTATCCACTGTTTTTGGTTTAGGGAGATAGGTAAGTTATCTGCATTTTTGTTTGTGTTTTGTTTAGGTAAACAAGCTTGTAAAATACAGATACCCGTTTTGTTTATTATTTTGGCCTGGGTCCACCCTGAAGCTGATCCTGGTGTTGTGTCAGTATTTTTGTTTGCTTTGTGTAAAGCAATACAAACCCTGTCTTTTTGCCAGCTAAAGTGCCTGTCTATTTCTTTCCGGTATATTACACCATTATATCCAACCTTGTTCACACAGTTTAAAATAGAACCCCGAACCTATCATTTGCTGTACGGCCCAACCCTAGACTGGGACGTAACAATATATATATATATATATATATATATATATATATATATACTAGCTTATTGACAGCCATTGTCCTCATTTAAATGTAACCAACATCAGCAAATGTTCCACGGCTACTCAGAAAATGATTCAGTTCTTGCAAATCAAAATGCCACTGTTCATTCACTTCTGTGGGATGAATAGAGTTACCTTGCTTGAGCTCCATGGACAGGTGTCTACCTGTGGAAAACACATGAAAACTGAGCCGAAATCCTGGCTGAAAGCAAGATACCCTGCCACAACCTGAGCCCACAAGCACTTAAGCCTTGAGCTCCTCGTGCAGTTGGACCCAGACCTTGTCTGGTGTACCAAGAGATGAAACTCACAACAGGCACTGCTGGGATTTGAACCCAGGATCTCCTGTTTACAAGACAGGTGCTTTCACCAGCTAAGCCACAGTGCCAATTGCCTGGGTGGCACCTTAGGCATGACCCAGCACTTTTAACCGAGACTCTCCTGGCTAAGACATAATCTGATCGCAATGCTAATATTTCCTCCATCCGCATGCAAACCTCGCTGAGCTGGTGAGACGAGTACTCAACCAGCGATGCCATGCAAATGCTTTGATGTTTGTTTGCCCATCCTAACTTTGATTTCGGCTTGATAAGATCCCAAAAAGGGTGAAAATCCTCAAGAAAATGTCAAGTTTTAGATCTGTAAATGGCACACAAGCCACAGCAAACAAAAGGTTATGGCTTAAAATCCACATGCCATGCACATCTAAAAGCAAGCAAGCGTTCATCAGATTGCTGCTGTGGACTTTGGCTCTTTGTCCCATAAGGATTGCGTGAATCAATGTCGTAACCTTTTGTTGAAGCTGGAGTTGAGCTGAGGGCTTGATTTGGGACAAATGGGCAGAAACATGTGGAAAACAATGATATTTCTTAAATTCAGCTGACAAGTCATTCAATCAAATATGGCACATAGAAAAATGCATCTTGAACAGGGATTCCTGACCAAAGATTTAATTTTAGACATGGTGTGTGGATGAAAAGAAGGTAACTAGTTAGTGACTCTGGCGGGACTCGAACCCGCAACCTTTGAATAGCTCCACAGCTGAGTCTAGAAGTCCAATGCGCTATCCATTGCGCCACAGAGCCAACCAGGGTGTTTTTTTTCAGGCTCTCCAAGATTCATGGATGCTCAAGTTCATTAGGCAGATGCTTTTTTTGTTGCTACTAATCAAATTCCACCAAATGCAAACAACTATGGCAGGTGCTGATCCCACAAGCTGTCAACAGCGTCGACAGAATGCCCTAATTTCACCATGGAATTTGCCACAGAACCCTGTCTGACTTGCAAAGTTATTCAACTCTGGCTGTAAGAAAGGCAAGAAAGGGATAGCTTTCGCACCAACAGATGATTGTTGCAGTTGTATGGATCTGCATCAATATCCTTGACTTCTCACAGCATAGCTTTGCTTGCTAGTGAAGAAGTTGGCACTTATCTTCATCAAGCGCTTGCTTCTTCGATATTTTGGACTATGTAGACATGGTTGTGTTGTTGAGGCAAAGCCCGGAGCAGGGTGCCAAAATAAAGGCTACAGGTTCTGAGCTGAACTTCCTTTTCACGGATGCTGAAAAATTCTTTTGAGATGTCCCAGCACGTTTGATTGCTGAAGTCAAGAAATCAGCTTCTATTTGACGATTGGGTATGAAAAGTTGTCATTGATCATGACTTATAGGTTCATTTCATCTTTCTGTCTGTATTTTGCAGCATTGCCCATAGATGGTTGGAGAGGTTGCTCTCTAAACTGCTTTCCTGTTTTGCTAAGGTAAAACGTGAACGTGGTTTCAGTCTGAAGCCTAAAGATCCTGAACTTAAGCCAACCAGTACACTTGTGTGTATTGGAAAGATCCAATAAGGTTTTCCAGTACAGATTTGAATAAAAAAAGGCCTCACTTGGTGTTTAACAAAACATGCATGAAATCTGGTCATTTTGTTTGATTCTATGGTTCATTTTACATGCTGCACAGTAAGTGGCAAAGAAAAAGTCTTGTTTTGAGGAGGAGGTCAAGTCATGGCTGTGAATTGTCTTGAGTTCCCCAAATCTGAGCATCCCCATCTTGAAGCTTGGACAACTTGGAGATTTAGGTACAAGTTGTCACACTCACACTGCCATTTGATCACGAAAAACGCTCTTGATATTCATGGAGGGGGGAAATCAGACAGGTTAGCCAATAAGCTTCTGCTGGCAATGTAGGACCTCGTGGCGCAACGGTAGCGCGTCTGACTCCAGATCAGAAGGTTGCGTGTTCAAATCACGTCGAGGTCATGAGCTGCTCCCTCTGTGTGTGGCGGCGTGTGTTGCTGGCGTTTTTAAACAGGTTCGTGGTAGAAATTTAAATTTCATCCAATCTCTAGGATGACCATGCATGTTTGTGTCAACCTCTTGATAAAAGATGACAGTGCTCAGGTAACAACTCACTGACCTAATTACTAAAAAAAAATTATACGTAAGAAATAAATATGAATAAAAAGAAATACAAAAGTCTTTCGGTTTGCAAACTTTAGTATGTCGAGTGTGTCCGGTAGTGAAGAAATTATGAAGTCTCAGACCAGGCGCCCAAAGCACTTCATCACTACTGAGGTGAGGGCTACAGGGCGATAATCAGGGGACAAGAACAATGATGGACTCTTTGAAGCATGTGGGGATCACCGACTGAGATAAAGAGTTAAAATGTTGAATATTTCAGTGAACACAGACGCTAGCTGGTCTGCGCAGGCATGCTAGCGGCGCTAATGGCTGCAGACAGGAAGTCACTGCCAGCACCGGAAGCACGTTCATCATCACCGAGCACGAAGTGAGGAGAGCCTTCAAGAGAGTGAACACCAGGAAAGCAGCAGGACCAGATGGCATCTGTGAGGGCTACTGACTGAGATAAAGCCCTCACAGATGCCATCTCAGGCTACTGACTGAGATGGCATCTGTGAGGGCTACTGACTGAGATAAAGAGATGTTGAATATTTCAGTGAACACAGATGCTAGCTGGTCTGCGCAGGCTCTGAGAATATGAGCTGAGATGCCGTCTGGTCCTGCTGCTTTCCTGGTGTTTACTCTCTTGAAGGCTCTCCTCAAGTTCAAGTTCAAGTAGGCTTTATTGTCACTTCAACCATATACAGTTAGTACACAGTAAAACGAAACAACATTCGTGGTAGAAATTTAAATTTCATCCAATCTCTAGGATGACCATGCATGTTTGTGTCAACCTCTTGATAAAAGATGACAGCGCTCAGGTAACAACTCACTGACCTAATTACTAAAAAAAACGTATACGTAAGAAATAAATATGAATATAAAGAAATACAAAAGTCTTTCGGTTTGCAAACTTTGATATGTCGAGTGTGTCCGGTAGTGAAAAAATTATGAAGTCTCAGACCAGGCGCTCAAAGCACTTCATCACTACTGAGGTGAGGGCTACTGACTGAGATAAAGAGATGTTGAATATTTCAGTGAACACAGATGCTAGCTGGTCTGCGCAGGCTCTGAGAATATGAGCTGAGATGCCGTCTGGTCCTGCTGCTTTCCTGGTGTTTACTCTCTTGAAGGCTCTCCACAAGTTCAAGTTCAAGTAGGCTTTATTGTCACTTCAACCATATACAGTTAGTACACAGTAAAACGAAACAACATTCGTGGTAGAAATTTAAATTTCATCCAATCTCTAGGATGACCATGCATGTTTGTGTCAACCTCTTGATAAAAGATGACAGCGCTCAGGTAACAACTCACTGACCTAATTACTAAAAAAAACGTATACGTAAGAAATAAATATGAATATAAAGAAATACAAAAGTCTTTCGGTTTGCAAACTTTGATATGTCGAGTGTGTCCGGTAGTGAAAAAATTATGAAGTCTCAGACCAGGCGCCCAAAGCACTTCATCACTACTGAGGTGAGGGCTACAGGGCGATAATCAGGGGACAGGAACAATGATGGACTCTTTGAAGCATGTGGGGATCACCGACTGAGATAAAGAGTTAAAATGTTGAATATTTCAGTGAACACAGACGCTAGCTGGTCTGCGCAGGCATGCTAGCGGCGCTAATGGCTGCAGACAGGAAGTCACTGCCAGCACCGGAAGCACGTTCATCATCACCGAGCACGAAGTGAGGAGAGCCTTCAAGAGAGTGAACACCAGGAAAGCAGCAGGACCAGATGGCATCTCAGGCCGCATTCTCAGAGCCTGCGCAGACCAGCTAGCACCTGTGTTCACTGAGATATTCAACATCTCTTTATCTCAGTCGGTGATCCCCACATGCTTCAAAGAGTCCATTATTGTTCCAGTCCCAAAGAAACCTCATCCTGCTTCCCTCAATGACTATCGCCCTGTAGCCCTCACCTCAGTAGTGATGAAGTGCTTTGAACGCCTGGTCAGAGACTTCATCATTTCTTCACTACCAGACACACTGGACCCACTACAGTTTGCATACCGTCCAAACCGTTCCACAGACGATGCAATCTCACATCTCCTCCACACATCTCTCACTCACCTGGACACTCGGAGGGGGAATTATGTGAAAATGCTCTTCATCGACTACAGCTCTGCATTTAATACCATAATTCCCTCCACACTCACCACCAAGCTGGAGCACCTGGGACTCAGCTCATCCATGTGTCAGTGGATCTCCAATTTTCTGACTGGCAGACCACAGGCAGTAAGGATGGGCGGCCATGTCTCAGCCTCCATCACTCTCAGTACTGGAGCCCCCCAGGGTTGTGTTCTGAGCCCCCTGCTGTACTCTCTGTACACCTCTGACTGCGTGGCCACTACCAACTCCACCACCGTCATCAAGTTTGCTGACGACACTGTCGTGGTGGGCCTGATCACCAACAACGATGAGACGGCCTACCTGGAGGAGGTTGAAAATCTGGAAAACTGGTGCCAGAGAAACAATCTCCTCCTGAACGTCAGTAAGACAAAGGAGCTGATAGTGGACTTCAGTACAAAACAGGAGAGGAACTACCAGACCCCCATCATCAACAAGAGCCCAGTGGAGAGAGTGGACAGCTTCAGATACCTCGGTGTTCACATCACGCAGGACCTGACATGGTCCTGTCACATCAACACCGTGGTAAAAAAGGCCCGGCAGCGTCTGTACCACCTCAGACGCTTGAGAGACTTTAGACTGCCCTCCAAGGTGCTCAGGAATTTCTACTCCTGCACCATAGAGAGCATCCTGACAGGAAACATCACGACCTGGTTCAGGAACAGCACCATGCAGGACAGACGAGCTCTACAGAGGGTGGTGCGATCAGCTGAGCGCATCATCCGCATCGAGCTCCCTGACCTGCACTCAATCTACACCAAGCGGTGCTGGACCAAGGCCAGGAAGGTCGTGAAGGACCTCAGCCATCCCAACAATGGACTGTTTACTCTGTTGCGGTCTGGGAAGCGATTTCGCTCCCTGAGGGCCAACACAGAGAGACTGAGGAGGAGCTTCTTCCCGCAGGCGATAAGGTCTCTCAACCACACCACTAGGCAAAACTAACACAATATTTTCACAGTTCTCAAAATCAATCAATCAATCTCTATACATCCATGGACACTATGGACAACTCCACGCACATCACATCTACACTACATGTTCACGTTTACATTCTGGACCATTACACAAAGTCACTTTAATAACCATTGCACAAAGTCACTTTTTCTATGCATACTTGCACAAAATTATAGTTCTATGTATACAATATATTTCTATTTTCAGGTTGTATTTTTTCTAGTTAAATTTTTATTTAAATTTTTTATCATATTTCTTATATTGATATTTATTACTTATAAGTTTTAATTCTCTTTTTAAGGTCACTGGCAGTCGTGTAAGCATTTCACTACATTTCGTACTGTGTATGACTGTGTATGTGACAAATAAAATTTGAATTTGAAGTAGTCTGCAATTTCCAATTTTCAGCCTTTGAGAATTTCTTAATCCAAACTAACCCTCTTAATTGCTTTGAACAACTTGTGCCAAACACTCTTTTTTTCCTAATCACCAAGGTAACGCCTGAACAGGGACTTGAACCCTGTACCCTTAGATTAAAAGTCTGATGCTCTGATGACCCATCCTTTCCCAATGCTTGTCCATTGTTTGACACATTTGAAGAAACCAAGCACTTGTGAACCCTTTCAAGTGGTGAGGTTGGTCATGAGAATTTTAAACTTTCACACTGACTGATAACCTGTCCAGTATTTATGCTGAGATCAATCGAACCATTAAGATTTCTGTTTAACTGCCATGTTTTCAACATTTTCTTCCCTAAAAAAAAGGGATTCTGACCTTCACATGCAGTGAAAGTTGTTACCAGGATCACTCTTCTGAACAGCCCTGCTTCTAAAGTTTTATCTTGGATGAATGAATGTCTTATATGCCCATGGTATGTGAATTCCTTCAAAAAGATCAGCATTATCGACAAAGGTTGGCCTTCTGGACAAGGAGACCACGTGACTCAAGTTTCTGAGGGAGTGGGTACTCCACCTCTCCCAAGGGCCAGTGACACAAGAACAGTAGCAGAGCATGGGGAGGAATTGGGGGCTATTTGACCTGAACGCCCGACCGATTCAGTGGACCCAGTCGAAAGCCTGTGCCGTTGCCAAGAAAGTTTGGTTCTCCTGCAGCAGTTTCCCCCAGTCCCGTTGGAGCTGATGTCTCCAGTGCGCTGGCATCACCACTTGCTCCACTCCAGTCCTCACCGGTAAGCCAGCCTGTTTTTAATGTCAGCTGACATGTGGGTCTAGTGCCTATATTTAGAGAGAAGGAGGTTGATTCTTATTTCGCAGTGTTTGAAAAAATTGCAACCACGTTAAGATGGCCAAGAAGTTTGTGGACACTGTTACTGCAGTGTAAATTAACAGGAAAAGGACAAGAAGCATGCTCTGCTCTTTCTTTGGAACAGAGCCTTGATTATGATGTGGTTAAAGCTGCAGTCAAACCAAATAGCCAAACATTTGTTGAGTTTGCTCGTGAGAAATGCTTGCTCTTTGAAAAATGGTGTTCTGCAAGTAATGTAAGACGTTTTGAGCAGCTTAAAGAATTGATTCTACTAGAAGAGTTTAAGTCTTGTCTTCCAGAGCAGCTAGTTGTGTATTTAAATGAACAGAAGATTGATGTCTTTTCTAAGACTGTGTTTAATATGCCCATGTCTCATAGTAATTCTTCCTTGCGTCAATTGAAGTCACGAAACAGAACTGCTCAAGCTCGCTCTCCAGTTAGCCCTTCGCCTGAATCCCGTAACTGTTATTATTGCCACGAAAAAGGTCACTTAATTGCCTCCTGTCCGGTGTTAAAGCGTAAGGTGGCTCGTCAGCAGCCTGCTAGCAAAAAGGTAAATGCTGCAGGGCTGCTGGCTAAGTTTACTGGGGAATCGGTGTTTGAGTCTTTTATATTTTCTGGTTATGTATCTTTAGTTGCTGGTCAAACAAGAAACCCCATTAAAATATTGAGGGATACCGGTTCTGCTCAATCGTTTATTTTGGAAAATGCATTACCCTCTTCAGAAGCTTCTTATTTAGGGAGTGATGTGTTAATTCAAGGCATAGGTATGACTGTAATTCGGGCACCTTTGCATAACTTGTATCTAGAAACCAAAAGCTTTTCTGGTTTTGTTAAAGTTGCCGTTCGTACAGCATTGCCAGTTAGTGGTATTTCATTCATTCTGGGGAATGACATTGCTGGAAACCAAATTTTTCCGCTTCCAGAGGTTGTATCTGAGACGATTACTGATTGTCCAGAGTTAGAAGTTTAGATTCCTTCAGTATTTCCTGCTTGTGTGTTAACGCGTGCTCAGCAAAAGAAATTGAGTGATGTAGTAGATTTGTCTGACTCTTTCTTATGCCAGGAGGAAACCATTGAGGAAAGCCTGCCTCAGCTTAACCCCAGTGTGAAATTTACTGATGTTCCAAAGGCTACTTCGAAACCAGATGCCAAACTTCGCATAACTCGTGCCAAGTTGGCGATAGCTCAGAAGGCCGACCCTTCGCTAACCCATTGTTTTGAGACTGCGGTGAAGAAAGGAGAGCTGGAGAAGCACCCAATTGCTTACTTCTTGGAAAATGGAGTTTTAATGCGAAAGTGGTCACCACCCTATTCTTTGAATGGTTCGAGTGATGTATATCAGGTTGTAGTCCCTCAAGAACTTCGCAACGAAGTTCTCATGTTGGCTCACGACCATCCTTGTTCTGGTCATGTGGGCGTACGGAAAACCTACTTGAGGGCGTTAAAATATTTTGTATGGCCTGGTATGAAAAGACATGTAGCTCAATATTGTAGATCGTCAACTTGTGGGTAAGCCCAATCAAACCATTCCTCGTTTTGTGGTTTTGAATAAAAGTTAGGTGAACTTAGAAGTTCACATTTGTGTGTGGGGGGAAATGTTACAACCCGCAACATTTTGGTCGCGCTGTGTGTGTTTAGGCTTCTGTGCTTTGTAGCGTGTGTATATTGTGCCCAGGTCGAGCTCCGCTCCTGATTCCACTCCAAGTTTTCCGACTGCCACTACAGCGTGTCCAGGTTCGGCTCCGCTCCCATTCCACTCCAGGTTTTCGACTGACACTACACCAGCGGCTGGCTGACCTTCCACACGTGCACTTCCGCCCTGCGTGACGTCAGCAACGAGTGGACCAGTTATAAACCGGAGAGAGACCCGGGATTGAGGAGGCGTGTAGGCGAGGCGTTGATTGTTTTGGAGAGAGAGTTGTTATTTTGGTGTTTTTGATATTGGCTTGTGTACCCTGGTTTTGACTTTATTGCAACCCTTTGACTTTGATTATTGCTTGTCCCTTTTGGTTTGTTTGCTTGGTTTTTGTTGTATATATTTTTTGTGAATACTTTCACTTTATGTTTGTGCACGCACCAGTAGTAGGGGTGTGGCTGCCATTTGTTTTGGGGAAAAGGGAATTTATCCACTGTTTTTGGTTTAGGGAGATAGGTAAGTTATCTGTATTTTTGTTTGTGTTTTGTTTAGGTAAACAAGCTTGTAAAATACAGATACCTGTTTTGTTTATTATTTTGGCCTGGGTCCACCCTGAAGCTGATCCTGGTGATGTGTCAGTATTTTTGTTTGCTTTGTGTAAAGCAATACAAACCCTGTCTTTTTGCCAGCTAAAGTGCCTGTCTATTTCTTTCCGGTATATTACACCATTATATCCAACCTTGTTCACACAGTTTAAAATAGAACCCCGAACCTATCATTTGCTGTACGGCCCAACCCTAGACTGGGACGTAACAATATATATATATATATATACTAGCTTATTGACAGCCATTGTCCTCATTTAAATGTAACCAACATCAGGCAAATGTTCCACGGCTACTCAGAAAATGATTCAATTCTTGCAAATCAAAATGCCAGTGTTCATTCACTTCTGTGGGATGAATAGAGCTACCTTGCTTGAGCTCCATGGACAGGTATCTACCTGTGGAAAACACATGAAAACTGAGCAGAAATCTTGGCTGAAAGCAAGATACCCTGCCACAACCTGAGCCCACAAGCACTTAAGCCTTGAGCTCCTCGTGCAGTTGGACCCAGACCTTGTCTGGTGTACCAAGAGATGAAACTCACAACAGGCACTGCTGGGATTTGAACCCAGGATCTCCTGTTTACAAGACAGGTGCTTTCACCAGCTAAGCCACAGTGCCAATTGCCTGGGTGGCACCTTAGGCATGACCCAGCACTTTTAACCGAGACTCTCCTGGCTAAGACATAATCTGATCGCAATGCTAATATTTCCTCCATCCGCATGCAAACCTCGCTGAGCTGGTGAGACGAGTACTCAACCAGCGATGCCATGCAAATGCTTTCAT
>NC_071104.1:4275000-4302500 GCF_024256425.1 Clarias gariepinus
TTTTGCAGCATTGCCCATAGATGGTTGGAGAGGTTGCTCTCTAAACTGCTTTCCTGTTTTGCTAAGGTAAAACGTGAACGTGGTTTCAGTCTGAAGCCTAAAAATCCTGAACTTAAGCCAACCAGTACACTTGTGTGTATTGGAAAGATCCAATAAGGTTTTCCAGTACAGATTTGAATAAAAAAAGGCCTCACTTGGTGTTTAACAAAACATGCATGAAATCTGGTCATTTTGTTTGATTCTATGGTTCATTTTACATGCTGCACAGTAAGTGGCAAAGAAAAAGTCTTGTTTTGAGGAGGAGGTCAAGTAATGGCTGTGAATTGTCTTGAGTTCCCCAAATCTGAGCATCCCCATCTTGAAGCTTGGACAACTTGGAGATTTAGGTACAAGTTGTCACACTCACACTGCCATTTGATCACGAAAAACGCTCTTGATATTCATGGAGGGGGGAAATCAGACAGGTTAGCCAATAAGCTTCTGCTGGCAATGTAGGACCTCGTGGCGCAACGGTAGCGCGTCTGACTCCAGATCAGAAGGTTGCGTGTTCAAATCACGTCGAGGTCATGAGCTGCTCCCTCTGTGTGTGGCGGCGTGTGTTGCTGGCGTTTTTAAACAGGTTCGTGGTAGAAATTTAAATTTCATCCAATCTCTAGGATGACCATGCATGTTTGTGTCAACCTCTTGATAAAAGATGACAGTGCTCAGGTAACAACTCACTGACCTAATTACTAAAAAAAAATTATACGTAAGAAATAAATATGAATAAAAAGAAATACAAAAGTCTTTCGGTTTGCAAACTTTAGTATGTCGATTGTGTCCGGTAGTGAAGAAATTATGAAGTCTCAGACCAGGCGCTCAAAGCACTTCATCACTACTGAGGTGAGGGCTATTGACTGAGATAAAGAGATGTTGAATATTTCAGTGAACACAGATGCTAGCTGGTCTGCGCAGGCTCTGAGAATATGAGCTGAGATGCCGTCTGGTCCTGCTGCTTTCCTGGTGTTCACTCTCTTGAAGGCTCTCCTCACGTTGTGCTTGGTGATGATGAGCGCGCTTCCGGTGCTGGCAGTGTCTTCCTGTCTGCAGCCCGTCGCGCCGCTAACATTAGCATCGCTAGCGTCTTTAGCTGCAGCCTCGAAGCGAGCATAGAATGTGTTCTGCTGGTCAGCCAGGGTCGCGTCCGCGTTCGCCATACCGGTTGTTGCTGTTTTATAGTCCGTTATTGTCCTTAGTCCCTGCCACAGGCTCCTAAAGTCACTCTGTTGAAGTTGTGACTTTAGTTTCCATATGTAGCGCTGCTTCGCCTCTTTCACCGTTTTCGCACAATATGTGACACAGCTTTGTACGGGTCCATGTCCCCCGACGCAAGTCCTGCGTTGTAGGCAGCGGTGTGAGATCTCAGAGCGTCGCTGATGGTTTTATCCACCCACGGCTTCTGGTTGGGAAACGTCCTAATAGTCTTTTTCTCCACGGTATCATCCGCTAGTTTCCCAATGAATCCCACAACCGTTTGCATAAACACACTGACGTCATCAGAGCTGTTTCTGAATATGTCCCAGTCTGCGTCATCAAGTGCATCCTGTAACGCGGCCACTGATTGGTCCGTCCAGCGCGCGACCTTCCTCTGAACCCACACTTCCTGTTTCAGCCTTTGTTTGTATTTTGGCCAGCGGCATGGTCAGATTTACCAAACGGTGGACAAGATTGTGCCCTGTAGCCATCCTTGACTGTAGCGTAGCAGTGGTTGAGTGTCCTTTCGCCCCTGGTGGGACAGGTGATATGCTGATGAAAGTTTGGCGTGACTGGACATCGTGACAGCAGCCGACCTCACTGGCGCCATCTTGTACTTGTGGGACTTCCATCCCTTGGTGACCTTCCTGAGCATAAGACAATCTCCTAAGAGTAAGTCTCCACCAGGAAATCCTTGGCAAGTAGTCTGCAATTTCCAATTTTCAGCCTTTGAGAATTTCTTAATCAAAGCTAACCCTCTTAATTGCTTTGAACAACTTGTGCCAAACACTCTGTTTTTCCTAATCACCAAGGTAACGCCTGAACAGGGACTTGAACCCTGGACCCTCAGATTAAAAGTCTGATGCTCTACCGACTGAGCTATCCAGGCTCTGGACGATGTGCCATCCCTCACAAAAAACAGTTTTACCCATCCTTTCCCAATGCTCGTCCATTGTTCAAGTTCAAGTTCAAGTAGGCTTTATTGTCACTTCAACCATATACAGTTAGTACACAGTGAAACGAAACAACGTTTGTGGTAGAAATTTAAATTTCATCCAATCTCTAGGATGACCATGCATGTTTGTGTCAACCACTTGATAAAAGATGACAGCGCTCAGGTAACAACTCACTGACCTAATTACTAAAAAAAACGTATACGTAAGAAATAAATATGAATATAAAGAAATACAAAAGTCTTTCGGTTTGCAAACTTTGATATGTCGAGTGTGTCCGGTAGTGAAAAAATTATGAAGTCTCAGACCAGGCGCTCAAAGCACTTCATCACTACTGAGGTGAGGGCTACAGGGCGATAATCAGGGGACAGGAACAATGATGGACTCTTTGAAGCATGTGGGGATCACCGACTGAAATAAAGAGTTAAAATGTTGAATATTTCAGTGAACACAGACGCTAGCTGGTCTGCGCAGGCATGCTAGCGGCGCTAATGGCTGCAGACAGGAAATCACTGCCAGCACCGGAAGCGCGTTCATCATCACCGAGCACGAAGTGAGGAGAGCCTTCAAGAGAGTGAACACCAGGAAAGCAGCAGGACCAGATGGCATCTCAGGCCGCATTCTCAGAGCCTGCGCAGACCAGCTAGCACCTGTGTTCACTGAGATATTCAACATCTCTTTATCTCAGTCGGTGATCCCCACATGCTTCAAAGAGCCCATATTGTTCCAGTCCCAAAGAAACCTCATCCTGCTTCCCTCAATGACTATCGCCCTGTAGCCCTCACCTCAGTAGTGATGAAGTGCTTTGAACGCCTGGTCAGAGACTTCATCATTTCTTCACTACCAGACACACTGGACCCACTACAGTTTGCATACCGTCCAAACCGTTCCACAGACGATGCAATCTCACATCTCCTCCACACATCTCTCACTCACCTGGACACTCGGAGGGGGAATTATGTGAAAATGCTCTTCATCGACTACAGCTCTGCATTTAATACCATAATTCCCTCCACACTCACCACCAAGCTGGAGCACCTGGGACTCAGCTCATCCATGTGTCAGTGGATCTCCAATTTTCTGACTGGCAGACCACAGGCAGTAAGGATGGGCGGCCATGTCTCAGCCTCCATCACTCTCAGTACTGGAGCCCCCCAGGGTTGTGTTCTGAGCTCCCTGCTGTACTCTCTGTACACCTCTGACTGCGTGGCCACTACCAACTCCACCACCGTCATCAAGTTTGCTGACGACACTGTCGTGGTGGGCCTGATCACCAACAACAATGAGACGGCCTACCTGGAGGAGGTTGGAAATCTGGAGAACTGGTGCCAGAGAAACAATCTCCTCCTGAACGTCAGCAAGACAAAGGAGCTGATAGTGGACTTCAGTACAAAACAGGAGAGGAACTACCAGACCCCCATCATCAACAAGAGCCCAGTGGAGAGAGTGGACAGCTTCAGATACCTCGGTGTTCACATCACGCAGGACCTGACATGGTCCTGTCACATCAACACCGTGGTAAAAAAGGCCCGGCAGCGTCTGTACCACCTCAGACGCTTGAGAGACTTTAGACTGCCCTCCAAGGTGCTCAGGAATTTCTACTCCTGCACCATAGAGAGCATCCTGACGGGAAACATCACGACCTGGTTCGGGAACAGCACCATGCAGGACAGACGAGCTCTACAGAGGGTGGTGCGATCAGCTGAGCGCATCATCCGCATCGAGCTCCTTGACCTGCACTCAATCTACACCAAGCGGTGCTGGACCAAGGCCAGGAAGGTCGTGAAGGACCTCAGCCATCCCAACAATAGACTGTTTACTCTGTTGCGGTCTGGGAAGCGATTCCGCTCCCTGAGGGCCAACACAGAGAGACTGAGGAGGAGCTTCTTCCCGCAGGCGATAAGGTCTCTCAACCACACCACTAGGCAAAACTAACACAATATTTTCACAGTTCTCAAAATCAATCAATCAATCTCTATACATCCATGGACACTATGGACAACTCCACGCACATCACATCTACACTACATGTTCACGTTTACATTCTGGACCATTACACAAAGTCACTTTAATAACCATTGCACAAAGTCACTTTTTCTATGCATACTTGCACAAAATTATAGTTCTATGTATACAATATATTTCTATTTTCAGGTTGTATTTTTTCTAGTTAAATTTTTATTTAAATTTTTTATCATATTTCTTATATTGATATTTATTACTTATAAGTTTTAATTCTCTTTTTAAGGTCACTGGCAGTCGTGTAAGCATTTCACTACATTTCGTACTGTGTATGACAAATAAAATTTGAATTTGAAGTAGTCTGCAATTTCCAATTTTCAGCCTTTGAGAATTTCTTAATCCAAGCTAACCCTCTTAATTGCTTTTAACAACTTGGGCCAAACACTCTTTTTTTCCTAATCACCAAGGTAACGCCTGAACAGGGACTTGAACCCTGGACCCTTAGATTAAAAGTCTGATGCTCTACCGACTGAGCTATCCATGCTCTGGAAGGTGTGCCATCCCTCACAAAAAGCAGCTTTACCCATCCTTTCCCAATGCTCGTCCATTGTTTGACACATTTGAAGAAACCAAGCACTTGTGAACCCTTTCAAGTGGTGAGGTTGGTCATGAGAATTTTAAACTTTCACACTGACTGATAACCTGTCCAGTATTTATGCTTTTCAGTATTTAAGATTTCTGTTTAACTGCCATGTTTTCAACATTTTCTTCCCTAAAAAAAAAGGGATTCTGACCTTCACATGCAGTGAAAGTTGTTACCAGGATCACTCTTCTGAACAGCCCTGCTTCTAAAGTTTTATCTAGGATGAATGAATGTCTTATATGCCCATGGTATGTGAATTCCTTCAAAAAGATCAGCATTATCGACAAAGGTTGGCCTTTTGGACAAGGAGACCACGTGACTCAAGTTTCTGAGGGAGTGGGTACTCCACCTCTCCCAGGAATTCCTTCAGTATTTCCTGCTTGTGTGTTAACGCGTGCTCAGCAAAAGAAATTGAGTGATGTAGTAGATTTGTCTGACTCTTTCTTATGCCAGGAGGAAACCATTGAGGAAAGCCTGCCTCAGCTTAACCCCAGTGTGAAATTTACTGATGTTCCAAAGGCTACTTCGAAACCAGATGCCAAACTTCGCATAACTCGTGCCAAGTTGGCGATAGCTCAGAAGGCCGACCCTTTGCTAACCCATTGTTTTGAGACTGCGGTGAAGAAAGGAGAGCTGGAGAAGCACCCAATTGCTTACTTCTTGGAAAATGGAGTTTTAATGCGAAAGTGGTCACCACCCTATTCTTTGAATGGTTCGAGTGATGTATATCAGGTTGTAGTCCCTCAAGAACTTCGCAACGAAGTTCTCATGTTGGCTCACGACCATCCTTGTTCTGGTCATGTGGGCGTACGGAAAACCTACTTGAGGGCGTTAAAATATTTTGTATGGCCTGGTATGAAAAGACATGTAGCTCAATATTGTAGATCGTGTCACACATGTCAACTTGTGGGTAAGCCCAATCAAACCATTCCTCGTTTTGTGGTTTTGAATAAAAGTTAGGTGAACTTAGAAGTTCACATTTGTGTGTGGGGGGGAATGTTACAACCCACAACATTTTGGTCGCGCTGTGTGTATTTAGGCTTCTGTGCTTTGTAGCGTGTGTATATTGTGCCCAGGTCGAGCTCCGCTCCTGATTCCACTCCAAGTTTTCCGACTGCCACTACAGCGTGTCCAGGTTCGGCTCCGCTCCCATTCCACTCCAGGTTTTCGACTGCCACTACACCAGCGGCTGGCTGACCTTCCACACGTGCACTTCCGCCCTGCGTGACGTCAGCAACGAGTGGACCAGTTATAAACCGGAGAGAGACCCGGGATTGAGGAGGCGTGTAGGCGAGGCGTTGATTGTTTTGGAGAGAGAGTTGTTATTTTGGTGTTTTTGATATTGGCTTGTGTACCCTGGTTTTGACTTTATTGCAACCCTTTGACTTTGATTATTGCTTGTCCCTTTTGGTTTGTTTGCTTGGTTTTTGTTGTATATATTTTTTGTGAATACTTTCACTTTATGTTTGTGCACGCACCAGTAGTAGGGGTGTGGCTGCCATTTGTTTTGGGGAAAAGGGAATTTATCCACTGTTTTTGGTTTAGGGAGATAGGTAAGTTATCTGTATTTTTGTTTGTGTTTTGTTTAGGTAAACAAGCTTGTAAAATACAGATACCCGTTTTGTTTATTATTTTGGCCTGGGTCCACCCTGAAGCTGATCCTGGTGTTGTGTCAGTATTTTTGTTTGCTTTGTGTAAAGCAATACAAACCCTGTCTTTTTGCCAGCTAAAGTGCCTGTCTATTTCTTTCTGGTATATTACACCATTATATCCAACCTTGTTCACACAGTTTAAAATAGAACCCCGAACCTATCATTTGCTGTACGGCCCAACCCTAGACTGGGACGTAACAATATATATATATATATATATATATATATATATACATATATATATATACTTGCTTATTGACAGCCATTGTCCTCATTTAAATGTAACCAACATCAGGCAAATGTTCCACGGCTACTCAGAAAATGATTCAATTCTTGCAAATCAAAATGCCACTGTTTATTCACTTCTGTGGGATGAATAGAGCTACCTTGCTTGAGCTCCATGGACAGGTATCTACCTGTGGAAAACACATGAAAACTGAGCAGAAATCTTGGCTGAAAGCAAGATACCCTGCCACAACCTGAGCCCACAAGCACTTAAGCCTTGAGCTCCTCATGCAGTTGGACCCAGACCTTGTCTGGTGTACCAAGAGATGAAACTCACAACAGGCACTGCTGGGATTTGAACACAGGATCTCCTGTTTACAAGACAGGTGCTTTCACCAGCTAAGCCACAGTGCCAATTGCCTGGGTGGCACCTTAGGCATGACCCAGCACTTTTAACCGAGACTCTCCTGGCTAAGACATAATCTGATCGCAATGCTAATATTTCCTCCATCCGCATGCAAACCTCGCTGAGCTGGTGAGACGAGTACTCAACCAGCGATGCCATGCAAATGCTTTCATGTTTGTTTGCCCATCCTAACTTTGATTTCGGCTTGATAAGATCCCAAAAAGGGTGAAAATCCAATCCAGGGATAAGGAATTAAAATCCACATGCCATGCACATCTAAAAGCAAGCAAGCATTCATCAGATTGCTGCTGTGGACTTTGGCTCTTTGTCCCATAAGGATTGCGTGAATCAATGTAGTAACCTTTTGTTGAAGCTGGAGTTGAGCTGAGGGCTTGATTTGGACAAATGGGCAGAAACATGTGGAAAACAATGATATTTCTTAAATTCAGCTGACAAGTCATTCAATCAAATATGGCAAGATTTAATTTTAGACATGGTGTGTGGATGAAAAGAAGGTAACTAGTTAGTGACTCTGGCGGGACTCGAACCCGCAACCTTTGAATAGCTCCACAGCTGAGTCTAGAAGTCCAATGCGCTATCCATTGCGCCACAGAGCCAACCAGGGTGTTCTTTTTCAGGCTCTCCAAGATTCATGGATGCTCAAGTTCATTAGGCAGATGCTTTTTTTGTTGCTACTAATCAAATTCCACCAAATGCAAACAACTATGGCAAGTGCTGATCCCACAAGCTGTCAACAGCGTCGACAGAATGCCCTAATTTCACCATGGAATTTGCCACAGAACCCTGTCTGACTTGCAAAGTTATTCAACTCTGGCTGTAAGAAAGGCAAGAAAGGGATAGCTTTCGCACCAACAGATGATTGTTGCAGTAGACACTGCTTGGATAGCACTGTAGCATGGAGACCTCATCATATACACTAGATAACCTATTAAATAAGGTATCTCCTCATCACCCATAGATTGAACGTTTTGTGGTGTAAGGTCCTACAAATTCGAGACATCATGTAACCACACGAATGACGATTTGGCAGCAGCATTATTCTGTTGCGTTTTTGTGAATGCGCCTCATACACTTGATTTGATGCTTGCAAAGGTCCCCAACAGCTGAATAATCGCAACCACAGGTCAAATTATATGTCAAAAGAAGGCAGCCAAACCAATGCAAATGCAAGAAATTATCTGCTCTAGTCATCGTCATTGTGTGACCTTAACCCAGTGGTTCTCAAACATTTTCGGTCATTCCCCACTTAAGGGGGTGGGTGAATTTTCAAGCCCCACTTGTCAACAAAATGAAAACGAAATTGGCCAGGTTTAAAATTTCAAATTTATTGAAATATCAATTTTTAAATCAATAAGATCAAAACAGGTAAACAACAAGTGCAACTGTTATAACTTAGCCTTACTTTGTCATTTTGCCATCTCTGCAAAAAAGAGCAAACGCATTTGGCAATAACCATGAACAAGTCAAGAACAGGAGGAACAACAGAATCAACATGTGAGTCTTATCACTGCATTAGTGGCTGCAATGAGCCTGTTTTGTACTGCACATCTTTTCAAAACGTGGTTGCAGGCTTGATACTGCTACCCTCAAGTCATGCTCAATGTTGAGCTGAGATCTGTACTTTGTTTTCAGTGAAGCAACAGCTGAAAACCCCATCTCACAGAGATAAGATGTGGCAAAGGGCAGAAGAATGCTCATAGCCCTTTGGCTGATGAGTGGATGCTCCCTTTCCACTCCCAGCCAGAATTCACTCAGTGTCTGACCTGTAAACCTCAGTCTCAGAGTGGAATCACATGTCAACTCAATAAATTGGTCCAGTTCAGCAGAGCTGAAACCGGCTGGTGCTGCATAAAGAATATAAATAAATACTTTGTCACTGCATATAAAAGACAAAGATTCCAAAAGTAGCATACAAAATCAATTAAATGTATGTACAATATATGAGTATAATAAATGTTATAGTTATAGTCAGTCAATTAAATTAAATTAAATAGCAAAATAGACCAACCTGTTGCTTTGAATGGATCCATAACCCAGTCATACTGAGCACTGTTGTTTGGGAAGTATTTTTTAAATAACTCTCTCAGGGAAGAGATGTGCTGCTTAAAACATGGGATTACTGTGGAGGTTTCAGAATCACTGGTTTCAGCAACTTCACTCAGATTCTCAAAGACATCAGTAATGCCGTGATCGAGGCGCCTGTCCCACATCTCGAGTTTTCGGGTGAATGCGGTGATCTTGTCTGCCAGGTGTGGTAGGTGCTTGTCTCTGCCTTGAAGCTGAAGATTTAATTCACTCAGCTTTCCAAATACATCACTGAGATAGGCCAGTTTCATCAGAAATTCATCATCATTGAACTTGCTTGCGGCCTCATACATGCGCTCCTCCTCCAAAAAGATGCGAATCTCCACTCTGAGTTCAAACACTCGTGACAACACTTTTCCTCGGGAAAGCCACCTCGACTCACTGTGAAACAGCACAGCTGAATGATCAGCTCCCATCTCCTTTTAGGGGTCGGGTTTTGATAAAATTCACCACGCTCACAACCTCTGTCAAGACTTCGTTTAATTCGGGGCTGAGCTGCCGTGACGCTAGCGCTTCCCTGTGAATGACACAGTGTGTCCATTGCGCATTTGGCGCAACCTTCTTAATTAGTGCTTGCAGTCCTTTTCTTTTTCCTGCCATGGTCTGTGCGCCATCCGAGCAAAAGCCCACACAGTTCTCCCATTTCAGCTTGTGTTCTGTAACGTAAGTGTCAAGAATCTTAAAGAGCTCATCAGCTCTCACGGTCTCTGAATTTATAAAGCGTACATATGAAATAAACAAACAGTCATTGTTGCTGTCAATAGCCTCATCCACCTGTAGTGCAAAACGTGTGTCTTTGAGCTTTTCTACGAGTTGATCTTCAAGGTCACATGAAATGTCGCATATACGTCGTGCAATGGTATCGTTTGACAGGGGGATAGCTTTCAATTTTGCTGCACTTGTCTCATCCAGCATAATCGACACCATGTCTACAGCAGCAGGGACAATTAGCTGCTCAGCAATCGTGTGTGGTTTTTTGCACTGGGCAATTCTGTATGCAACTTTAAATGAAGCCATTTGTGCTTTGCTGTTCACCGATGCAGATTTTACCATGCGATTCTCCTGCTCACGGTATTCTGCCAGCTTTCTTTCGAAGAAGTCGAGTGGCTTATTAATGTGACTGGGGTGTGTTGTCTCTAAGTGTCTTCTTAATTTGTTGGGTCTCATGCTGTCTGCTGCCAGCGGTTTAAGACACAAGACACACATGGGTCTCTCCTCTGCCCCCACCATCCCCACCGTGAATCCAAGCGCAAGATAGGCTTCATCATATTTTCTTTTCGGCTGGATTTTTGATTGATTAGGCTTATTGCCTGTCGTTTTCTTGTCTGCTTGCCCTGAATCACCTGCTTTTTTTGCGGTCCATGTAACAAATTTATCCATTGCCCACTACATACGCTACTGACCCGCTTTGTGAATGATTCCTTATATTGTTCCTCTGCAATTAACAGGCCGATGTTAAACCGTTATTGTTGCATTATGGTTCCACTTTTTCTCCCGGGCCCCGAACTGATGATATTTTAATTTACTTGTATTAATGACCCATTTCTTTGTTTTGTTTTAAGTTTATGATTTTCATTGTCAATGAAGAAAAGCATTAATTAAATTAGGCACTTTAAAAAAATATATTTTCCACTAATTCCCTCCCGTTCATTGCGCCCCACCTGTCATGTCTTTATTCCCCACTAGTGGGGCGCGCCCCACACTTTGAGAACCACTGCCTTAACCCATGAGCTGTTAACGGTCGGACATAAAGCAAAGATTTAATTTTCTCCACAGAAACCAGTCTGATCTGCAGAGCAACAGAAGTGCACAGCAAGAGGCATTGTTGGGATTTAAACGCTCCTGTTCAGCTTTCCTGGGATCTCCTGTTTACTAGACGTCTCTGCACATGGTTGTGTTGTTGAGGCAGAGCTGGGTGCCAAAATGAAGGCTACAAGTTGGGTATGTACAAATGTACAAATGAAGGGTATGAAAAATTGGGTATGAAAAGTTGTTATTGATCATGACTTATAGGTTCATTTCATCTTTCTGTCTGTATTTTGCAGCATTGCCCATAGATGGTTGGAGAGGTTGCTCTCTAAACTGCTTTCCTGTTTTGCTAAGGTAAAACGTGAACGTGGTTTCAGTCTGAAGCCTAAAAATCCTGAACTTAAGCCAACCAGTACACTTGTGTGTATTGGAAAGATCCAATAAGGTTTTCCAGTACAGATTTGAATAAAAAAAGGCCTCACTTGGTGTTTAACAAAACATGCATGAAATCTGGTCATTTTGTTTGATTCTATGGTTCATTTTACATGCTGCACAGTAAGTGGCAAAGAAAAAGTCTTGTTTTGAGGAGGAGGTCAAGTCATGGCTGTGAATTGTCTTGAGTTCCCCAAATCTGAGCATCCCCATCTTGAAGCTTGGACAACTTGGAGATTTAGGTACAAGTTGTCACACTCACACTGCCATTTGATCACGAAAAACGCTCTTGATATTCATGGAGGGGGGAAATCAGACAGGTTAGCCAATAAGCTTCTGCTGGCAATGTAGGACCTCGTGGCGCAACGGTAGCGCGTCTGACTCCAGATCAGAAGGTTGCGTGTTCAAATCACGTCGAGGTCATGAGCTGCTCCCTCTGTGTGTGGCGGCGTGTGTTGCTGGCGTTTTTAAACAGGTTCGTGGTAGAAATTTAAATTTCATCCAATCTCTAGGATGACCATGCATGTTTGTGTCAACCTCTTGATAAAAGATGACAGTGCTCAGGTAACAACTCACTGACCTAATTACTAAAAAAAAATTATACGTAAGAAATAAATATGAATAAAAAGAAATACAAAAGTCTTTCGGTTTGCAAACTTTAGTATGTCGAGTGTGTCCGGTAGTGAAGAAATTATGAAGTCTCAGACCAGGCGCTCAAAGCACTTCATCACTACTGAGGTGAGGGCTACTGACTGAGATAAAGAGATGTTGAATATTTCAGTGAACACAGATGCTAGCTGGTCTGCGCAGGCTCTGAGAATATGAGCTGAGATGCCGTCTGGTCCTGCTGCTTTCCTGGTGTTCACTCTCTTGAAGGCTCTCCTCACGTTGTGCTCGGTGATGATGAGCGCGCTTCCGGTGCTGGCAGTGTCTTCCTGTCTGCAGCCCGTCGCGCCGCTAACATTAGCATCGCTAGCGTCTTTAGCTGCAGCCTCGAAGCGAGCATAGAATGTGTTCTGCTGGTCAGCCAGGGTCGCGTCCGCGTTCGCCATATCGGTTGTTGCTGTTTTATAGTCCGTTATTGTCCTTAGTCCCTGCCACAGGCTCCTAAAGTCACTCTGTTGAAGTTGTGACTTTAGTTTCCATATGTAGCGCTGCTTCGCCTCTTTCACCGTTTTCGCACAATATGTGACACAGCTTTGTACGGGTCCATGTCCCCCGACGCAAGTCCTGCGTTGTAGGCAGCGGTGTGAGATCTCAGAGCGTCGCTGATGGTTTTATCCACCCACGGCTTCTGGTTGGGAAACGTCCTAATAGTCTTTTTCTCCACGGTATCATCCGCTAGTTTCCCAATGAATCCCACAACCGTTTGCATAAACACACTGACATCATCAGAGCTGTTTCTGAACATGTCCCAGTCTGCGTCATCAAGTGCATCCTGTAACGCAGCCACTGATTGGTCCGTCCAGCGCGCGACCTTCCTCTGAACCCACACTTCCTGTTTCAGCCTTTGTTTGTATTTTGGCCAGCGGCATGGTCAGATTTACCAAACGGTGGACGAGATTGTTCCCTGTAGCCATCCTTGACTGTAGCGTAGCAGTGGTTGAGTGTCTTTTCGCCCCTGGTGGGACAGGTGATATGCTGATGAAAGTTTGGCGTGACTGGACATCGTGACAGCAGCCGACCTCACTGGCGCCATCTTGTACTTGTGGGACTTCCATCCCTTGGTGACCTTCCTGAGCATAAGACAATCTCCTAAGAGTAAGTCTCCACCAGGAAATCCTTGGCAAGTAGTCTGCAATTTCCAATTTTCAGCCTTTGAGAATTTCTTAATTAAAGCTAACCCTCTTAATTGCTTTGAACAACTTGTGCCAAACACTCTTTTTTTCCTAATCACCAAAGTAACGCCTGAACAGGGACTTGAACCCTGGACCCTTAGATTAAAAGTCTGATGCTCCGACTGAGCTATCCATGCTCTGGAAGGTGTGCCATCCCTCACAAAAAGCAGCTTTACCCATCCTTTCCCAATGCTCGTCCATTGTTTGACACATTTGAAGAAACCAAGCACTTGTGAACCCTTTCAAGTGGTGAGATTGGTCATGAGAATTTTAAACTTTCACACTGACTGATAACCTGTCCAGTATTTATGCTGAGATCAATCGAACCATTAAGATTTCTGTTTAACTGCCATGTTTTCAACATTTTCTTCCCTAAAAAAAAGGGATTCCGACCTTTACATGCAGTGAAAGTTGTTACCAGGATCACTCTTCTGAACAGCCCTGCTTCTAAAGTTTTATCTAGGATGAATGAATGTCTTATATGCCCATGGTATGTGAATTCCTTCAAAAAGATCAGCATTATCGACAAAGGTTGGCCTTCTGGACAAGGAGACCATGTGACTCAAGTTTCTGAGGGAGTGGGTACTCCACCTCTCCCAAGGGCCAGTGACACAAGAACAGTAGCAGAGCATGGGGAGGAATTGGGGGCTATTTGACCTGAACGCCCGACCGATTCAGTGGACCCAGTCGGAAGCCTGTGCCGTTGCCAAGAAAGTTTGGTTCTCCTGCAGCAGTTTCCCCCAGTCTTGTTGGAGCTGATGTCTCCAGTGCGCTGGCATCACCACTTGCTCCACTCCAGTCCTCACCGGTAAGCCAGCCTGTTTTTGATGTCAGCCGACATGTGGGTCTAGTGCCTATATTTAGAGAGAAGGAGGTTGATTCTTATTTCGCAGTGTTTGAAAAAATTGCAACCACGTTAAGATGGCCAAGAAGTTTGTGGACACTGTTACTGCAGTGTAAATTAACAGGAAAAGGACAAGAAGCATGCTCTGCTCTTTCTTTGGAACAGAGCCTTGATTATGATGTGGTTAAAGCTGCAGTCAAACCAAATAGCCAAACATTTGTTGAGTTTGCTCGTGAGAAATGCTCGCTCTTTGAAAAATGGTGTTCTGCAAGTAATGTAAGACGTTTTGAGCAGCTTAAAGAATTGATTCTACTAGAAGAGTTTAAGTCTTGTCTTCCAGAGCAGCTAGTTGTGTATTTAAATGAACAGAAGATTGATGTCTTTTCTAAGACTGTGTTTAATATGCCCATGTCTCATAGTAATTCTTCCTTGCGTCAATTGAAGTCACGAAACAGAACTGCTCAAGCTCGCTCTCCAGTTAGCCCTTCGCCTGAATCCCGTAACTGTTATTATTGCCACGAAAAAGGTCACTTAATTGCCTCCTGTCCGGTGTTAAAGCGTAAGGTGGCTCGTCAGCAGCCTGCTAGCAAAAAGGTAAATGCTGCAGGGCTGCTGGCTAAGTTTACTGGGGAATCGGTGTTTGAGCCTTTTATATTTTCTGGTTATGTATCTTTAGTTGCTGGTCAAACAAGAAACCCCATTAAAATATTGAGGGATACCGGTTCTGCTCAATCGTTTATTTTGGAAAATGCATTACCCTCTTCAGAAGCTTCTTATTTAGGGAGTGATGTGTTAATTCAAGGATTTGGTATGACTGTAATTCGGGCACCTTTGCATAACTTGTATCTAGAAACCAAAAGCTTTTCTGGTTTTGTTAAAGTTGCCGTTCGTACAGCATTGCCAGTTAGTGGTATTTCATTCATTCTGGGGAATGACATTGCTGGAAACCAAATTTTTCCACTTCCAGAGGTTGTATCTGAGCCGATTACTGATTGTCCAGAGTTAGAAGTTTAGATTCCTTCAGTATTTCCTGCTTGTGTGTTAACGCGTGCTCAGCAAAAGAAATTGAGTGATGTAGTAGATTTGTCTGACTCTTTCTTATGCCAGGAGGAAACCATTGAGGAAAGCCTGCCTCAGCTTAACCCCAGTGTGAAATTTACTGATGTTCCAAAGGCTACTTCGAAACCAGATGCCAAACTTCGCATAACTCGTGCCAAGTTGGCGATAGCTCAGAAGGCCGACCCTTCGCTAACCCATTGTTTTGAGACTGCGGTGAAGAAAGGAGAGCTGGAGAAGCACCCAATTGCTTACTTCTTGGAAAATGGAGTTTTAATGCGAAAGTGGTCACCACTCTATTCTTTGAATGGTTCGAGTGATGTATATCAGGTTGTAGTCCCTCAAGAACTTCGCAACGAAGTTCTCATGTTGGCTCACGACCATCCTTGTTCTGGTCATGTGGGCGTACGGAAAACCTACTTGAGGGCGTTAAAATATTTTGTATGGCCTGGTATGAAAAGACATGTAGCTCAATATTGTAGATCGTGTCACACATGTCAACTTGTGGGTAAGCCCAATCAAACCATTCCTCGTTTTGTGGTTTTGAATAAAAGTTAGGTGAACTTAGAAGTTCACATTTGTGTGTGGGGGGGAATGTTACAACCCGCAACATTTTGGTCGCGCTGTGTGTGTTTAGGCTTCTGTGCTTTGTAGCGTGTGTATATTGTGCCCAGGTCGAGCTCCGTTCCTGATTCCACTCCTAGTTTTCCGACTGCCACTACAGCGTGTCCAGGTTCGGCTCCGCTCCCATTCCACTCCAGGTTTTCGACTGCCACTACACCAGCGGCTGGCTGACCTTCCACACGTGCACTTCCGCCCTGAGTGACGTCAGCATCGAGTGGACCAGTTATAAACCGGAGAGAGACCTGGGATTGAGGAGGCGTGTAGGCGAGGCGTTGATTGTTTTGGAGAGAGAGTTGTTATTTTGGTGTTTTTGATATTGGCTTGTGTACCCTGGGGTCCGTTCTTCGTACGTCGCTAACGCAGTTAGCTGGATTTGATTGTTGTGGATTTGTCCTGATCTTGGATTGTTTCGTTCTTCGAAGCGCTTCTAGCATTTGTTGTCATAGCAACATATCCGTAAGCTTGAACCTGCTCGGGAGCAGGTTTATTTCATGTAAACAGGATTTAGCCTGCGCTCCTGGCGGGTTATGATTGGTTGAAATGGCGAGGTCACATCTGATTGGTTAAAGAGCACGACTGACTCACGTGGAAAAAGAAAAGTATATGCACCCTGCCATGGACTCCCCCCCACTCACACACACACACACACACAATCGCTATCAAATATTATATATGAACATAAATTCATAGGTTTAGTATTATCAAATATGATATTACTATTATAATAAACCCTAGGCATGAGACAGGTTTTTTTTTTAACATTTATTTTTCAGGGGTTTGTCATAAAAATATGCTAATAAATATTTATATATGTTAAAAATTAATCTTTTATAATGATGAATTGGACGAAAACTAATTTTATTATAAAATAAACAATATAAAAGTATACATAATATTTTTATTTTTTCATATACGACATATTTATTTTCATATTGCTTATTTTATTTTATTGTCTCATGTAATTTGTAATTTGTAAACCATTAACCTATGAATTTATGTTCTAATATAATATTTGAAAGCGATTATGTAGGGGGGGCAATCCATGGCAGAGGGGCATTTCAGCGTATAACAGGTGTTACAAAAAAAAGTTGAGCCGCTCTTTTTCCATTTCGTCAACCAATCAAAGGGCTTGTGATCAGTGTTTCTACTGTCGATGCATATCGCCTTTTAAACCAACGCACGAGCGTGCAATAATCCTAGACAACTCAGTCCAGCTATACTAATCATCAACAACAGGTGAGCTCGAAGAACCAACTTAGCCAGATCGTAATTAGCACGATGATCTCATCTTAGATGTGTCCGTTCATCTCGGATGTGTCAAGCGACGTACGAAGAACGGACCCCTGGTTTTGACTTTATTGCAACCCTTTGACTTTGATTATTGCTTGTCCCTTTTGGTTTGTTTGCTTGGTTTTTGTTGTATATATTTTTTGTGAATACTTTCACTTTATGTTTGTGCACGCACCAGTAGTAGGGGTGTGGCTGCCATTTGTTTTGGGGAAAAGGGAATTTATCCACTGTTTTTGGTTTAGGGAGATAGGTAAGTTATCTGCATTTTTGTTTGTGTTTTGTTTAGGTAAACAAGCTTGTAAAATACAGATACCCGTTTTGTTTATTATTTTGGCCTGGGTCCACCCTGAAGCTGATCCTGGTGTTGTGTCAGTATTTTTGTTTGCTTTGTGTAAAGCAATACAAACCCTGTCTTTTTGCCAGCTAAAGTGCCTGTCTATTTCTTTCCGGTATATTACACCATTATATCCAACCTTGTTCACACAGTTTAAAATAGAACCCCGAACCTATCATTTGCTGTACGGCCCAACCCTAGACTGGGACGTAACAATATATATATATATATATATATATATATATATATATATATATATATATATACTAGCTTATTGACAGCCATTGTCCTCATTTAAATGTAACCAACATCAGCAAATGTTCCACGGCTACTCAGAAAATGATTCAGTTCTTGCAAATCAAAATGCCACTGTTCATTCACTTCTGTGGGATGAATAGAGTTACCTTGCTTGAGCTCCATGGACAGGTGTCTACCTGTGGAAAACACATGAAAACTGAGCCGAAATCCTGGCTGAAAGCAAGATACCCTGCCACAACCTGAGCCCACAAGCACTTAAGCCTTGAGCTCCTCGTGCAGTTGGACCCAGACCTTGTCTGGTGTACCAAGAGATGAAACTCACAACAGGCACTGCTGGGATTTGAACCCAGGATCTCCTGTTTACAAGACAGGTGCTTTCACCAGCTAAGCCACAGTGCCAATTGCCTGGGTGGCACCTTAGGCATGACCCAGCACTTTTAACCGAGACTCTCCTGGCTAAGACATAATCTGATCGCAATGCTAATATTTCCTCCATCCGCATGCAAACCTCGCTGAGCTGGTGAGACGAGTACTCAACCAGCGATGCCATGCAAATGCTTTCATGTTTGTTTGCCCATCCTAACTTTGATTTCGGCTTGATAAGATCCCAAAAAGGGTGAAAATCCTCAAGAAAATGTCAAGTTTTAGATCTGTAAATGGCACACAAGCCACAGCAAACAAAAGGTTATGGCTTAAAATCCACATGCCATGCACATCTAAAAGCAAGCAAGCGTTCATCAGATTGCTGCTGTGGACTTTGGCTCTTTGTCCCATAAGGATTGCGTGAATCAATGTCGTAACCTTTTGTTGAAGCTGGAGTTGAGCTGAGGGCTTGATTTGGGACAAATGGGCAGAAACATGTGGAAAACAATGATATTTCTTAAATTCAGCTGACAAGTCATTCAATCAAATATGGCACATAGAAAAATGCATCTTGAACAGGGATTCCTGACCAAAGATTTAATTTTAGACATGGTGTGTGGATGAAAAGAAGGTAACTAGTTAGTGACTCTGGCGGGACTCGAACCCGCAACCTTTGAATAGCTCCACAGCTGAGTCTAGAAGTCCAATGCGCTATCCATTGCGCCACAGAGCCAACCAGGGTGTTTTTTTTCAGGCTCTCCAAGATTCATGGATGCTCAAGTTCATTAGGCAGATGCTTTTTTTGTTGCTACTAATCAAATTCCACCAAATGCAAACAACTATGGCAGGTGCTGATCCCACAAGCTGTCAACAGCGTCGACAGAATGCCCTAATTTCACCATGGAATTTGCCACAGAACCCTGTCTGACTTGCAAAGTTATTCAACTCTGGCTGTAAGAAAGGCAAGAAAGGGATAGCTTTCGCACCAACAGATGATTGTTGCAGTTGTATGGATCTGCATCAATATCCTTGACTTCTCACAGCATAGCTTTGCTTGCTAGTGAAGAAGTTGGCACTTATCTTCATCAAGCGCTTGCTTCTTCGATATTTTGGACTATGTAGACATGGTTGTGTTGTTGAGGCAAAGCCCGGAGCAGGGTGCCAAAATAAAGGCTACAGGTTCTGAGCTGAACTTCCTTTTCACGGATGCTGAAAAATTCTTTTGAGATGTCCCAGCACGTTTGATTGCTGAAGTCAAGAAATCAGCTTCTATTTGACGATTGGGTATGAAAAGTTGTCATTGATCATGACTTATAGGTTCATTTCATCTTTCTGTCTGTATTTTGCAGCATTGCCCATAGATGGTTGGAGAGGTTGCTCTCTAAACTGCTTTCCTGTTTTGCTAAGGTAAAACGTGAACGTGGTTTCAGTCTGAAGCCTAAAGATCCTGAACTTAAGCCAACCAGTACACTTGTGTGTATTGGAAAGATCCAATAAGGTTTTCCAGTACAGATTTGAATAAAAAAAGGCCTCACTTGGTGTTTAACAAAACATGCATGAAATCTGGTCATTTTGTTTGATTCTATGGTTCATTTTACATGCTGCACAGTAAGTGGCAAAGAAAAAGTCTTGTTTTGAGGAGGAGGTCAAGTCATGGCTGTGAATTGTCTTGAGTTCCCCAAATCTGAGCATCCCCATCTTGAAGCTTGGACAACTTGGAGATTTAGGTACAAGTTGTCACACTCACACTGCCATTTGATCACGAAAAACGCTCTTGATATTCATGGAGGGGGGAAATCAGACAGGTTAGCCAATAAGCTTCTGCTGGCAATGTAGGACCTCGTGGCGCAACGGTAGCGCGTCTGACTCCAGATCAGAAGGTTGCGTGTTCAAATCACGTCGAGGTCATGAGCTGCTCCCTCTGTGTGTGGCGGCGTGTGTTGCTGGCGTTTTTAAACAGGTTCGTGGTAGAAATTTAAATTTCATCCAATCTCTAGGATGACCATGCATGTTTGTGTCAACCTCTTGATAAAAGATGACAGTGCTCAGGTAACAACTCACTGACCTAATTACTAAAAAAAAATTATACGTAAGAAATAAATATGAATAAAAAGAAATACAAAAGTCTTTCGGTTTGCAAACTTTAGTATGTCGAGTGTGTCCGGTAGTGAAGAAATTATGAAGTCTCAGACCAGGCGCCCAAAGCACTTCATCACTACTGAGGTGAGGGCTACAGGGCGATAATCAGGGGACAGGAACAATGATGGACTCTTTGAAGCATGTGGGGATCACCGACTGAGATAAAGAGTTAAAATGTTGAATATTTCAGTGAACACAGACGCTAGCTGGTCTGCGCAGGCATGCTAGCGGCGCTAATGGCTGCAGACAGGAAGTCACTGCCAGCACCGGAAGCACGTTCATCATCACCGAGCACGAAGTGAGGAGAGCCTTCAAGAGAGTGAACACCAGGAAAGCAGCAGGACCAGATGGCATCTGTGAGGGCTACTGACTGAGATAAAGCCCTCACAGATGCCATCTCAGGCTACTGACTGAGATGGCATCTGTGAGGGCTACTGACTGAGATAAAGAGATGTTGAATATTTCAGTGAACACAGATGCTAGCTGGTCTGCGCAGGCTCTGAGAATATGAGCTGAGATGCCGTCTGGTCCTGCTGCTTTCCTGGTGTTTACTCTCTTGAAGGCTCTCCTCAAGTTCAAGTTCAAGTAGGCTTTATTGTCACTTCAACCATATACAGTTAGTACACAGTAAAACGAAACAACATTCGTGGTAGAAATTTAAATTTCATCCAATCTCTAGGATGACCATGCATGTTTGTGTCAACCTCTTGATAAAAGATGACAGCGCTCAGGTAACAACTCACTGACCTAATTACTAAAAAAAACGTATACGTAAGAAATAAATATGAATATAAAGAAATACAAAAGTCTTTCGGTTTGCAAACTTTGATATGTCGAGTGTGTCCGGTAGTGAAAAAATTATGAAGTCTCAGACCAGGCGCTCAAAGCACTTCATCACTACTGAGGTGAGGGCTACTGACTGAGATAAAGAGATGTTGAATATTTCAGTGAACACAGATGCTAGCTGGTCTGCGCAGGCTCTGAGAATATGAGCTGAGATGCCGTCTGGTCCTGCTGCTTTCCTGGTGTTTACTCTCTTGAAGGCTCTCCACAAGTTCAAGTTCAAGTAGGCTTTATTGTCACTTCAACCATATACAGTTAGTACACAGTAAAACGAAACAACATTCGTGGTAGAAATTTAAATTTCATCCAATCTCTAGGATGACCATGCATGTTTGTGTCAACCTCTTGATAAAAGATGACAGCGCTCAGGTAACAACTCACTGACCTAATTACTAAAAAAAACGTATACGTAAGAAATAAATATGAATATAAAGAAATACAAAAGTCTTTCGGTTTGCAAACTTTGATATGTCGAGTGTGTCCGGTAGTGAAAAAATTATGAAGTCTCAGACCAGGCGCCCAAAGCACTTCATCACTACTGAGGTGAGGGCTACAGGGCGATAATCAGGGGACAGGAACAATGATGGACTCTTTGAAGCATGTGGGGATCACCGACTGAGATAAAGAGTTAAAATGTTGAATATTTCAGTGAACACAGACGCTAGCTGGTCTGCGCAGGCATGCTAGCGGCGCTAATGGCTGCAGACAGGAAGTCACTGCCAGCACCGGAAGCACGTTCATCATCACCGAGCACGAAGTGAGGAGAGCCTTCAAGAGAGTGAACACCAGGAAAGCAGCAGGACCAGATGGCATCTCAGGCCGCATTCTCAGAGCCTGCGCAGACCAGCTAGCACCTGTGTTCACTGAGATATTCAACATCTCTTTATCTCAGTCGGTGATCCCCACATGCTTCAAAGAGTCCATTATTGTTCCAGTCCCAAAGAAACCTCATCCTGCTTCCCTCAATGACTATCGCCCTGTAGCCCTCACCTCAGTAGTGATGAAGTGCTTTGAACGCCTGGTCAGAGACTTCATCATTTCTTCACTACCAGACACACTGGACCCACTACAGTTTGCATACCGTCCAAACCGTTCCACAGACGATGCAATCTCACATCTCCTCCACACATCTCTCACTCACCTGGACACTCGGAGGGGGAATTATGTGAAAATGCTCTTCATCGACTACAGCTCTGCATTTAATACCATAATTCCCTCCACACTCACCACCAAGCTGGAGCACCTGGGACTCAGCTCATCCATGTGTCAGTGGATCTCCAATTTTCTGACTGGCAGACCACAGGCAGTAAGGATGGGCGGCCATGTCTCAGCCTCCATCACTCTCAGTACTGGAGCCCCCCAGGGTTGTGTTCTGAGCCCCCTGCTGTACTCTCTGTACACCTCTGACTGCGTGGCCACTACCAACTCCACCACCGTCATCAAGTTTGCTGACGACACTGTCGTGGTGGGCCTGATCACCAACAACGATGAGACGGCCTACCTGGAGGAGGTTGAAAATCTGGAAAACTGGTGCCAGAGAAACAATCTCCTCCTGAACGTCAGTAAGACAAAGGAGCTGATAGTGGACTTCAGTACAAAACAGGAGAGGAACTACCAGACCCCCATCATCAACAAGAGCCCAGTGGAGAGAGTGGACAGCTTCAGATACCTCGGTGTTCACATCACGCAGGACCTGACATGGTCCTGTCACATCAACACCGTGGTAAAAAAGGCCCGGCAGCGTCTGTACCACCTCAGACGCTTGAGAGACTTTAGACTGCCCTCCAAGGTGCTCAGGAATTTCTACTCCTGCACCATAGAGAGCATCCTGACAGGAAACATCACGACCTGGTTCAGGAACAGCACCATGCAGGACAGACGAGCTCTACAGAGGGTGGTGCGATCAGCTGAGCGCATCATCCGCATCGAGCTCCCTGACCTGCACTCAATCTACACCAAGCGGTGCTGGACCAAGGCCAGGAAGGTCGTGAAGGACCTCAGCCATCCCAACAATGGACTGTTTACTCTGTTGCGGTCTGGGAAGCGATTTCGCTCCCTGAGGGCCAACACAGAGAGACTGAGGAGGAGCTTCTTCCCGCAGGCGATAAGGTCTCTCAACCACACCACTAGGCAAAACTAACACAATATTTTCACAGTTCTCAAAATCAATCAATCAATCTCTATACATCCATGGACACTATGGACAACTCCACGCACATCACATCTACACTACATGTTCACGTTTACATTCTGGACCATTACACAAAGTCACTTTAATAACCATTGCACAAAGTCACTTTTTCTATGCATACTTGCACAAAATTATAGTTCTATGTATACAATATATTTCTATTTTCAGGTTGTATTTTTTCTAGTTAAATTTTTATTTAAATTTTTTATCATATTTCTTATATTGATATTTATTACTTATAAGTTTTAATTCTCTTTTTAAGGTCACTGGCAGTCGTGTAAGCATTTCACTACATTTCGTACTGTGTATGACTGTGTATGTGACAAATAAAATTTGAATTTGAAGTAGTCTGCAATTTCCAATTTTCAGCCTTTGAGAATTTCTTAATCCAAACTAACCCTCTTAATTGCTTTGAACAACTTGTGCCAAACACTCTTTTTTTCCTAATCACCAAGGTAACGCCTGAACAGGGACTTGAACCCTGTACCCTTAGATTAAAAGTCTGATGCTCTGATGACCCATCCTTTCCCAATGCTCGTCCATTGTTTGACACATTTGAAGAAACCAAGCACTTGTGAACCCTTTCAAGTGGTGAGGTTGGTCATGAGAATTTTAAACTTTCACACTGACTGATAACCTGTCCAGTATTTATGCTGAGATCAATCGAACCATTAAGATTTCTGTTTAACTGCCATGTTTTCAACATTTTCTTCCCTAAAAAAAAGGGATTCTGACCTTCACATGCAGTGAAAGTTGTTACCAGGATCACTCTTCTGAACAGCCCTGCTTCTAAAGTTTTATCTTGGATGAATGAATGTCTTATATGCCCATGGTATGTGAATTCCTTCAAAAAGATCAGCATTATCGACAAAGGTTGGCCTTCTGGACAAGGAGACCACGTGACTCAAGTTTCTGAGGGAGTGGGTACTCCACCTCTCCCAAGGGCCAGTGACACAAGAACAGTAGCAGAGCATGGGGAGGAATTGGGGGCTATTTGACCTGAACGCCCGACCGATTCAGTGGACCCAGTCGAAAGCCTGTGCCGTTGCCAAGAAAGTTTGGTTCTCCTGCAGCAGTTTCCCCCAGTCCCGTTGGAGCTGATGTCTCCAGTGCGCTGGCATCACCACTTGCTCCACTCCAGTCCTCACCGGTAAGCCAGCCTGTTTTTAATGTCAGCTGACATGTGGGTCTAGTGCCTATATTTAGAGAGAAGGAGGTTGATTCTTATTTCGCAGTGTTTGAAAAAATTGCAACCACGTTAAGATGGCCAAGAAGTTTGTGGACACTGTTACTGCAGTGTAAATTAACAGGAAAAGGACAAGAAGCATGCTCTGCTCTTTCTTTGGAACAGAGCCTTGATTATGATGTGGTTAAAGCTGCAGTCAAACCAAATAGCCAAACATTTGTTGAGTTTGCTTGTGAGAAATGCTTGCTCTTTGAAAAATGGTGTTCTGCAAGTAATGTAAGACGTTTTGAGCAGCTTAAAGAATTGATTCTACTAGAAGAGTTTAAGTCTTGTCTTCCAGAGCAGCTAGTTGTGTATTTAAATGAACAGAAGATTGATGTCTTTTCTAAGACTGTGTTTAATATGCCCATGTCTCATAGTAATTCTTCCTTGCGTCAATTGAAGTCACGAAACAGAACTGCTCAAGCTCGCTCTCCAGTTAGCCCTTCGCCTGAATCCCGTAACTGTTATTATTGCCACGAAAAAGGTCACTTAATTGCCTCCTGTCCGGTGTTAAAGCGTAAGGTGGCTCGTCAGCAGCCTGCTAGCAAAAAGGTAAATGCTGCAGGGCTGCTGGCTAAGTTTACTGGGGAATCGGTGTTTGAGTCTTTTATATTTTCTGGTTATGTATCTTTAGTTGCTGGTCAAACAAGAAACCCCATTAAAATATTGAGGGATACCGGTTCTGCTCAATCGTTTATTTTGGAAAATGCATTACCCTCTTCAGAAGCTTCTTATTTAGGGAGTGATGTGTTAATTCAAGGCATTGGTATGACTGTAATTCAGGCACCTTTGCATAACTTGTATCTAGAAACCAAAAGCTTTTCTGGTTTTGTTAAAGTTGCCGTTCGTACAGCATTGCCAGTTAGTGGTATTTCATTCATTCTGGGGAATGACATTGCTGGAAACCAAATTTTTCCGCTTCCAGAGGTTGTATCTGAGCCGATTACTGATTGTCCAGAGTTAGAAGTTTAGATTCCTTCAGTATTTCCTGCTTGTGTGTTAACGCGTGCTCAGCAAAAGAAATTGAGTGATGTAGTAGATTTGTCTGACTCTTTCTTATGCCAGGAGGAAACCATTGAGGAAAGCCTGCCTCAGCTTAACCCCAGTGTGAAATTTACTGATGTTCCAAAGGCTACTTCGAAACCAGATGCCAAACTTCGCATAACTCGTGCCAAGTTGGCGATAGCTCAGAAGGCCGACCCTTCGCTAACCCATTGTTTTGAGACTGCGGTGAAGAAAGGAGAGCTGGAGAAGCACCCAATTGCTTACTTCTTGGAAAATGGAGTTTTAATGCGAAAGTGGTCACCACCCTATTCTTTGAATGGTTCGAGTGATGTATATCAGGTTGTAGTCCCTCAAGAACTTCGCAACGAAGTTCTCATGTTGGCTCACGACCATCCTTGTTCTGGTCATGTGGGCGTACGGAAAACCTACTTGAGGGCGTTAAAATATTTTGTATGGCCTGGTATGAAAAGACATGTAGCTCAATATTGTAGATCGTCAACTTGTGGGTAAGCCCAATCAAACCATTCCTCGTTTTGTGGTTTTGAATAAAAGTTAGGTGAACTTAGAAGTTCACATTTGTGTGTGGGGGGAAATGTTACAACCCGCAACATTTTGGTCGCGCTGTGTGTGTTTAGGCTTCTGTGCTTTGTAGCGTGTGTATATTGTGCCCAGGTCGAGCTCCGCTCCTGATTCCACTCCAAGTTTTCCGACTGCCACTACAGCGTGTCCAGGTTCGGCTCCGCTCCCATTCCACTCCAGGTTTTCGACTGACACTACACCAGCGGCTGGCTGACCTTCCACACGTGCACTTCCGCCCTGCGTGACGTCAGCAACGAGTGGACCAGTTATAAACCGGAGAGAGACCCGGGATTGAGGAGGCGTGTAGGCGAGGCGTTGATTCTTTTGGAGAGAGAGTTGTTATTTTGGTGTTTTTGATATTGGCTTGTGTACCCTGGTTTTGACTTTATTGCAACCCTTTGACTTTGATTATTGCTTGTCCCTTTTGGTTTGTTTGCTTGGTTTTTGTTGTATATATTTTTTGTGAATACTTTCACTTTATGTTTGTGCACGCACCAGTAGTAGGGGTGTGGCTGCCATTTGTTTTGGGGAAAAGGGAATTTATCCACTGTTTTTGGTTTAGGGAGATAGGTAAGTTATCTGTATTTTTGTTTGTGTTTTGTTTAGGTAAACAAGCTTGTAAAATACAGATACCTGTTTTGTTTATTATTTTGGCCTGGGTCCACCCTGAAGCTGATCCTGGTGATGTGTCAGTATTTTTGTTTGCTTTGTGTAAAGCAATACAAACCCTGTCTTTTTGCCAGCTAAAGTGCCTGTCTATTTCTTTCCGGTATATTACACCATTATATCCAACCTTGTTCACACAGTTTAAAATAGAACCCCGAACCTATCATTTGCTGTACGGCCCAACCCTAGACTGGGACGTAACAATATATATATATATATATATATATATATATATATATATATATATATACTAGCTTATTGACAGCCATTGTCCTCATTTAAATGTAACCAACATCAGGCAAATGTTCCACGGCTACTCAGAAAATGATTCAATTCTTGCAAATCAAAATGCCAGTGTTCATTCACTTCTGTGGGATGAATAGAGCTACCTTGCTTGAGCTCCATGGACAGGTATCTACCTGTGGAAAACACATGAAAACTGAGCAGAAATCTTGGCTGAAAGCAAGATACCCTGCCACAACCTGAGCCCACAAGCACTTAAGCCTTGAGCTCCTCGTGCAGTTGGACCCAGACCTTGTCTGGTGTACCAAGAGATGAAACTCACAACAGGCACTGCTGGGATTTGAACCCAGGATCTCCTGTTTACAAGACAGGTGCTTTCACCAGCTAAGCCACAGTGCCAATTGCCTGGGTGGCACCTTAGGCATGACCCAGCACTTTTAACCGAGACTCTCCTGGCTAAGACATAATCTGATCGCAATGCTAATATTTCCTCCATCCGCATGCAAACCTCGCTGAGCTGGTGAGACGAGTACTCAACCAGCGATGCCATGCAAATGCTTTCATGTTTGTTTGCCCATCCTAACTTTGATTTCGGCTTGATAAGATCCCAAAAAGGGTGAAAATCCAATCCAGGGATA
>NC_071104.1:4305000-4352500 GCF_024256425.1 Clarias gariepinus
AACGTGGTTTCAGTCTGAAGCCTAAAAATCCTGAACTTAAGCCAACCAGTACACTTGTGTGTATTGGAAAGATCCAATAAGGTTTTCCAGTACAGATTTGAATAAAAAAAGGCCTCACTTGGTGTTTAACAAAACATGCATGAAATCTGGTCATTTTGTTTGATTCTATGGTTCATTTTACATGCTGCACAGTAAGTGGCAAAGAAAAAGTCTTGTTTTGAGGAGGAGGTCAAGTAATGGCTGTGAATTGTCTTGAGTTCCCCAAATCTGAGCATCCCCATCTTGAAGCTTGGACAACTTGGAGATTTAGGTACAAGTTGTCACACTCACACTGCCATTTGATCACGAAAAACGCTCTTGATATTCATGGAGGGGGGAAATCAGACAGGTTAGCCAATAAGCTTCTGCTGGCAATGTAGGACCTCGTGGCGCAACGGTAGCGCGTCTGACTCCAGATCAGAAGGTTGCGTGTTCAAATCACGTCGAGGTCATGAGCTGCTCCCTCTGTGTGTGGCGGCGTGTGTTGCTGGCGTTTTTAAACAGGTTCGTGGTAGAAATTTAAATTTCATCCAATCTCTAGGATGACCATGCATGTTTGTGTCAACCTCTTGATAAAAGATGACAGTGCTCAGGTAACAACTCACTGACCTAATTACTAAAAAAAAAATTATACGTAAGAAATAAATATGAATAAAAAGAAATACAAAAGTCTTTCGGTTTGCAAACTTTAGTATGTCGAGTGTGTCCGGTAGTGAAGAAATTATGAAGTCTCAGACCAGGCGCTCAAAGCACTTCATCACTACTGAGGTGAGGGCTATTGACTGAGATAAAGAGATGTTGAATATTTCAGTGAACACAGATGCTAGCTGGTCTGCGCAGGCTCTGAGAATATGAGCTGAGATGCCGTCTGGTCCTGCTGCTTTCCTGGTGTTCACTCTCTTGAAGGCTCTCCTCACGTTGTGCTTGGTGATGATGAGCGCGCTTCCGGTGCTGGCAGTGTCTTCCTGTCTGCAGCCCGTCGCGCCGCTAACATTAGCATCGCTAGCGTCTTTAGCTGCAGCCTCGAAGCGAGCATAGAATGTGTTCTGCTGGTCAGCCAGGGTCGCGTCCGCGTTCGCCATACCGGTTGTTGCTGTTTTATAGTCCGTTATTGTCCTTAGTCCCTGCCACAGGCTCCTAAAGTCACTCTGTTGAAGTTGTGACTTTAGTTTCCATATGTAGCGCTGCTTCGCCTCTTTCACCGTTTTCGCACAATATGTGACACAGCTTTGTACGGGTCCATGTCCCCCGACGCAAGTCCTGCGTTGTAGGCAGCGGTGTGAGATCTCAGAGCGTCGCTGATGGTTTTATCCACCCACGGCTTCTGGTTGGGAAACGTCCTAATAGTCTTTTTCTCCACGGTATCATCCGCTAGTTTCCCGATGAATCCCACAACCGTTTGCATAAACACACTGACGTCATCAGAGCTGTTTCTGAATATGTCCCAGTCTGCGTCATCAAGTGCATCCTGTAACGCGGCCACTGATTGGTCCGTCCAGCGCGCGACCTTCCTCTGAACCCACACTTCCTGTTTCAGCCTTTGTTTGTATTTTGGCCAGCGGCATGGTCAGATTTACCAAACGGTGGACGAGATTGTGCCCTGTAGCCATCCTTGACTGTAGCGTAGCAGTGGTTGAGTGTCCTTTCGCCCCTGGTGGGACAGGTGATATGCTGATGAAAGTTTGGCGTGACTGGACATCGTGACAGCAGCCGACCTCACTGGCGCCATCTTGTACTTGTGGGACTTCCATCCCTTGGTGACCTTCCTGAGCATAAGACAATCTCCTAAGAGTAAGTCTCCACCAGGAAATCCTTGGCAAGTAGTCTGCAATTTCCAATTTTCAGCCTTTGAGAATTTCTTAATCAAAGCTAACCCTCTTAATTGCTTTGAACAACTTGTGCCAAACACTCTGTTTTTCCTAATCACCAAGGTAACGCCTGAACAGGGACTTGAACCCTGGACCCTCAGATTAAAAGTCTGATGCTCTACCGACTGAGCTATCCAGGCTCTGGACGATGTGCCATCCCTCACAAAAAACAGTTTTACCCATCCTTTCCCAATGCTCGTCCATTGTTCAAGTTCAAGTTCAAGTAGGCTTTATTGTCACTTCAACCATATACAGTTAGTACACAGTGAAACGAAACAACGTTTGTGGTAGAAATTTAAATTTCATCCAATCTCTAGGATGACCATGCATGTTTGTGTCAACCACTTGATAAAAGATGACAGCGCTCAGGTAACAACTCACTGACCTAATTACTAAAAAAAACGTATACGTAAGAAATAAATATGAATATAAAGAAATACAAAAGTCTTTCGGTTTGCAAACTTTGATATGTCGAGTGTGTCCGGTAGTGAAAAAATTATGAAGTCTCAGACCAGGCGCTCAAAGCACTTCATCACTACTGAGGTGAGGGCTACAGGGCGATAATCAGGGGACAGGAACAATGATGGACTCTTTGAAGCATGTGGGGATCACCGACTGAAATAAAGAGTTAAAATGTTGAATATTTCAGTGAACACAGACGCTAGCTGGTCTGCGCAGGCATGCTAGCGGCGCTAATGGCTGCAGACAGGAAATCACTGCCAGCACCGGAAGCGCGTTCATCATCACCGAGCACGAAGTGAGGAGAGCCTTCAAGAGAGTGAACACCAGGAAAGCAGCAGGACCAGATGGCATCTCAGGCCGCATTCTCAGAGCCTGCGCAGACCAGCTAGCACCTGTGTTCACTGAGATATTCAACATCTCTTTATCTCAGTCGGTGATCCCCACATGCTTCAAAGAGCCCATATTGTTCCAGTCCCAAAGAAACCTCATCCTGCTTCCCTCAATGACTATCACCCTGTAGCCCTCACCTCAGTAGTGATGAAGTGCTTTGAACGCCTGGTCAGAGACTTCATCATTTCTTCACTACCAGACACACTGGACCCACTACAGTTTGCATACCGTCCAAACCGTTCCACAGACGATGCAATCTCACATCTCCTCCACACATCTCTCACTCACCTGGACACTCGGAGGGGGAATTATGTGAAAATGCTCTTCATCGACTACAGCTCTGCATTTAATACCATAATTCCCTCCACACTCACCACCAAGCTGGAGCACCTGGGACTCAGCTCATCCATGTGTCAGTGGATCTCCAATTTTCTGACTGGCAGACCACAGGCAGTAAGGATGGGCGGCCATGTCTCAGCCTCCATCACTCTCAGTACTGGAGCCCCCCAGGGTTGTGTTCTGAGCTCCCTGCTGTACTCTCTGTACACCTCTGACTGCGTGGCCACTACCAACTCCACCACCGTCATCAAGTTTGCTGACGACACTGTCGTGGTGGGCCTGATCACCAACAACAATGAGACGGCCTACCTGGAGGAGGTTGGAAATCTGGAGAACTGGTGCCAGAGAAACAATCTCCTCCTGAACGTCAGCAAGACAAAGGAGCTGATAGTGGACTTCAGTACAAAACAGGAGAGGAACTACCAGACCCCCATCATCAACAAGAGCCCAGTGGAGAGAGTGGACAGCTTCAGATACCTCGGTGTTCACATCACGCAGGACCTGACATGGTCCTGTCACATCAACACCGTGGTAAAAAAGGCCCGGCAGCGTCTGTACCACCTCAGACGCTTGAGAGACTTTAGACTGCCCTCCAAGGTGCTCAGGAATTTCTACTCCTGCACCATAGAGAGCATCCTGACGGGAAACATCACGACCTGGTTCGGGAACAGCACCATGCAGGACAGACGAGCTCTACAGAGGGTGGTGCGATCAGCTGAGCGCATCATCCGCATCGAGCTCCTTGACCTGCACTCAATCTACACCAAGCGGTGCTGGACCAAGGCCAGGAAGGTCGTGAAGGACCTCAGCCATCCCAACAATGGACTGTTTACTCTGTTGCGGTCTGGGAAGCGATTCCGCTCCCTGAGGGCCAACACAGAGAGACTGAGGAGGAGCTTCTTCCCGCAGGCGATAAGGTCTCTCAACCACACCACTAGGCAAAACTAACACAATATTTTCACAGTTCTCAAAATCAATCAATCAATCTCTATACATCCATGGACACTATGGACAACTCCACGCACATCACATCTACACTACATGTTCACGTTTACATTCTGGACCATTACACAAAGTCACTTTAATAACCATTGCACAAAGTCACTTTTTCTATGCATACTTGCACAAAATTATAGTTCTATGTATACAATATATTTCTATTTTCAGGTTGTATTTTTTCTAGTTAAATTTTTATTTAAATTTTTTATCATATTTCTTATATTGATATTTATTACTTATAAGTTTTAATTCTCTTTTTAAGGTCACTGGCAGTCGTGTAAGCATTTCACTACATTTCGTACTGTGTATGACAAATAAAATTTGAATTTGAAGTAGTCTGCAATTTCCAATTTTCAGCCTTTGAGAATTTCTTAATCCAAGCTAACCCTCTTAATTGCTTTTAACAACTTGGGCCAAACACTCTTTTTTTCCTAATCACCAAGGTAACGCCTGAACAGGGACTTGAACCCTGGACCCTTAGATTAAAAGTCTGATGCTCTACCGACTGAGCTATCCATGCTCTGGAAGGTGTGCCATCCCTCACAAAAAGCAGCTTTACCCATCCTTTCCCAATGCTCGTCCATTGTTTGACACATTTGAAGAAACCAAGCACTTGTGAACCCTTTCAAGTGGTGAGGTTGGTCATGAGAATTTTAAACTTTCACACTGACTGATAACCTGTCCAGTATTTATGCTGAGATCAATCGAACCATTAAGATTTCTGTTTAACTGCCATGTTTTCAACATTTTCTTCCCTAAAAAAAAAGGGATTCTGACCTTCACATGCAGTGAAAGTTGTTACCAGGATCACTCTTCTGAACAGCCCTGCTTCTAAAGTTTTATCTAGGATGAATGAATGTCTTATATGCCCATGGTATGTGAATTCCTTCAAAAAGATCAGCATTATCGACAAAGGTTGGCCTTTTGGACAAGGAGACCACGTGACTCAAGTTTCTGAGGGAGTGGGTACTCCACCTCTCCCAGGAATTCCTTCAGTATTTCCTGCTTGTGTGTTAACGCGTGCTCAGCAAAAGAAATTGAGTGATGTAGTAGATTTGTCTGACTCTTTCTTATGCCAGGAGGAAACCATTGAGGAAAGCCTGCCTCAGCTTAACCCCAGTGTGAAATTTACTGATGTTCCAAAGGCTACTTCGAAACCAGATGCCAAACTTCGCATAACTCGTGCCAAGTTGGCGATAGCTCAGAAGGCCGACCCTTTGCTAACCCATTGTTTTGAGACTGCGGTGAAGAAAGGAGAGCTGGAGAAGCACCCAATTGCTTACTTCTTGGAAAATGGAGTTTTAATGCGAAAGTGGTCACCACCCTATTCTTTGAATGGTTCGAGTGATGTATATCAGGTTGTAGTCCCTCAAGAACTTCGCAACGAAGTTCTCATGTTGGCTCACGACCATCCTTGTTCTGGTCATGTGGGCGTACGGAAAACCTACTTGAGGGCGTTAAAATATTTTGTATGGCCTGGTATGAAAAGACATGTAGCTCAATATTGTAGATCGTGTCACACATGTCAACTTGTGGGTAAGCCCAATCAAACCATTCCTCGTTTTGTGGTTTTGAATAAAAGTTAGGTGAACTTAGAAGTTCACATTTGTGTGTGGGGGGGAATGTTACAACCTACAACATTTTGGTCGCGCTGTGTGTATTTAGGCTTCTGTGCTTTGTAGCGTTGTAGCGCAGCCACATAAAAGGGCATTTTAACTATAACAGGGAAATGGATTAAGGAGCTAATGCGGCTCACCTGTGCTCGTAAAATTGCCCGATCTGGTTTTATTTGTCCCCATTGACGGTGTTGGTCACTCGGTAAGCTCTCGCGAGCATGCGCGATCGCAGCGCGAGGGAACCCGGAAGCGGCGTCGGGTCACGTGTGCCGGTATAAAGCCGGAACCGGCAAGTGGCTCAAGACGGAGAGATTTACCTAGCGCGCTGTTTATTTTGAGAGAGAGTTTGTTTGATGATTCTAAAGGAGTACTTTTCCCCGGTTGGATTATTCCTCATAGACACTCACAATTCACCTCTCGTTCCGTTGCTCGAGCTCCCGGATTTGTCATCGATACCGGTGAGGCCGAGCCAATCTCTCCCGTGCATCATTTCACACACTGCAATATCATTAACTCTGGACAATCATACACGCACTCACACACCCGCATACACCATACACATTGTTTCTATTTGTATATATTTTGTATATATTGGTTTTTGGTGCACCTTGTTTGTTTGTTTGTTTGTTTGTTGGTTTAATACACGTTGGTTTGGTTTATATATGGTTATTGTGTCGCGTCTTTACTTGTCCTGTCTTGATTGCGCAATACCGGAAGTGCAGTTTAAAAACCCGTATTTTGATTCTCGACCCCGTAGCAAAGTAACTAGTGGTTTAATTAAATCCAAGTGTTACATAGTGGTGGCCCGTACGTACGGGGAATCGGTATTTTCGGGTATTTTCCGGTTTTGTGTGTCTTGGCAGAACAAAATGGATGCTAACATTGCTAATGCTAATGCTAGTGGTGCCGTGCAGGCCGACCTTGCTGTAGCTAATAATGTGCTGGAGGAGGTAGATGATGCATTTGTTACACGCCGTAACCCTACAGCTGAAATAACCTCATTGATTAGTTCACTATATATATCTGACAGACATGATGACGATGATGATGATGATGTTGTGTCTGATATTAATGTTGTGCATACATTGCAAACTGAACTGAATCAATGCAAGGAGGATATGGGGGCGCTTACTGACAAAGTGAACACGTTGGAGCAGGATTTTAGACAATCCGTAAACAGCAGTTTGAACAGGGAAACCAGTTTTCGGGACGCAGTGGACGCTAGCTTAGAAGGGCTGGAGCGCTACTGCCAAGAGGCCCTGGAGAAACTGGAAAGAGCTGTCACTGACTGTTTTCTGCGACGTGACGTACTCTGGGAAAACCAGATGAAAAAACTACGGCTCACAAGTACGCCCACCATCCAAAGGTTAAAGGCCTACACCCCTGCATCTCCCCAATCTCCTGTTCTCCATTCTCCCAGCACGGCGATCACAGCATCTACAGCAAAGGTACAGCACATAAGCAGGCATGAAACATACGACATTCCTCCTTGTGTTCAACCACACGCTTCTGCTCAGCTTACCTCCTCAGTTTCACCCTCTTCTTCTTCCTTTTATGGCCGACCACCCATCCGCCTGGAGTTTCCAGCCTTTGGCGACGCTTCAGAGACAGCGGATGTTCTTAACTTCATTGAACAGTGTGAAAACTATCTGGAGATCAGACCACTGCCCAGCCCAGAACTGCTAGGAACCCTCAGCACGGTGCTACGAGGACCTGCTCTGAGCTGGTGGAAGGCAGAGAAAGGCAAGGTGAAGGACTGGAAGTCTTTTAAACAGGCATTGATGGCGGCTTTCTTACCTGATGACTACCTCACAGAAGTGGAAGAAAACTTAAGGTCTCTGGTACAGCAGCCCAGTCAACGCCTTAGAGACTTCGCCTATGACTACCGCGCCCTCTGTATGAAGTGGAAGCCTGATATCTCAGAGGAAGAACTAGTGGGTCGAATCCTGAACAACATCGACCCAAGAGTGGCAGGATGTATGAGAGGAACCGTGAACACCGTGGAACAGCTGGTGAAGATAGGTTCTAGGGTGGAAAAAGACTGCAAGAGCTCCAAAGACTATTGGCAAAAGGTGGACTCCCAGCACAACAAGGAAAAGAGTCATAAGAAGGCAGGTGAGCGAGTTCCTTCAAAGCACGCAGCGGGACTCTCCATTGCTCAACCTCTGGCAACTCCTTCGCTTCTCCTGGTTCCAGTAACAGTGCAAGGAAGGAAGGTGAATGCTGTGGTCGATACAGGAAGCTCCTACACGCTGATGAGGGAACATCTATGGAAGCAGCTCTGCGAACAGGAAGTCAGGTGTGATGTTCCTTCTCCTCAGAAGTTTGTTATGGCTGATGGGAAAACACACCAGGCGCAAACCCAGAGAAGGCTGAGTTACAACTGGCACACGATCGAATGTGAGTTAGACACTTACGTCATGAGCAACTCTCACCTGGCTTTCCCTCTAATCGTGGGGCTGGACTTCTTAAAAGCCACAGGAGCCACCTTGGACGTCGCACGCGGGGAGTACGGGCTGAAAACAAAGGAGGGAGTCACTTATCATCCCTTCATAACAACCCAACCCCACTCTGCGCCATCTAAGTCAGCTCAAAGGAGACACACTCATCTCCCGGCTACTGCTAACCTGTATCTAGCCTTACCTGTGACTCCTGATGATCTCCTATGTGCGGAGGAAAACTTAAAAAGTGTGACATCATGGGACACCGACAACGAAAAGGAGCTGCTGAAACTAATGGCCGCTTGGCCCCGCACCACCTCCAACATCTTAGGCAAAACAGCATTGGAGAGACACAAAATCACTTTATCTGACGACACCCCATTTAGATCCAGAGCATACAGAGTATCACCCTTAAAGAAAAAGATTATAGAAGATCAAGTCGACCAGATGCTGAAGGACAACATCATCGAACCTTCATGTTCGTCATGGTCGTCACCTGTTGTTTTAGTACCTAAACCCGATGGGACTTACCGTTTCTGTGTGGATTTTAGAAAATTGAACAGCAAAACCAAACCTGATGCATATCCAATGCCTTTAATACATGACATCATCGAATCACTGGATGGCGCCTCCTGGTTCTCAACATTGGATCTGCAATCCGGTTACTGGCAGGTGGAGATGGAGAGAGACAGCTGTGAGAAGACCGCCTTCATCACTACCAAAGGTCTGTTTCAATTCCGGTCCATGCCCTACGGACTCAGAAACGCAGCTGCAACGTTCCAACGACTGATGGAGAAAGTCTTGGCAGATCTAAGAGGAAAGTATTGCTTCGTCTATATAGATGACATTATTATTTACTCACAATCACTAGAACAACATAGAATGCATCTCAACGCAGTATTTTCCAGACTCACCCAAGCCAATCTCTCCCTCAACATGAAGAAGTGTCATTTCTTCAAAAGGCGGCTGAAGTTCCTCGGTCATGTCATCTCTGAAGAAGGTGTGCAGTTAGACCCGGAGAAAACCAAGGCGGTGGCAGAATATCCTCCTCCACAAGACTTAAAATCTCTTCAACGTTTTCTGGGTCTCGCGGGCTGGTATCACAAGTTCATTCCCCACTTTGCCGACATAACAGCTCCATTAAATAATTTAAAAAGGAAGGGAGTAAAATGGGAGTGGACCGAAGAATGCCAGAACAGTATGGATGTCATCAAACACGCACTTCAAAACCCACCAGTTCTAATACAACCGAACCTAAATCTGCCATTCCAATTGCACACCGACGCCAGCGAAGTGGGCCTGGGAGCCATCCTCACCCAAACTTCAGCAGAAGGAGAACGAGCAGTAGCTTACGCCTCGCGAACGTTGAGAGGAGCTGAGCAGAATTACTCCACATCAGAAAAGGAGTGTTTGGCCGTGGTCTGGGCTGTAGAAAAATGGAGGCACTATCTAGAAGGTCGTGCTTTCGAGGTCTTCACCGACCATGCCGCCCTGTCATGGGCCTTCAACTGCCCGAAAACCAGCTCTCGTCTCACCCGATGGACGTTACGCCTACAACAGTTCGTTTTTACAGTACATCATAGAAAAGGCTGCTTAAATCTGGGACCAGATGCGCTATCCCGGGCGCCCCCGCCATTAGAAGTAGGCACCGCTCCATGTCTCGCCATCACAACCTCTAAATGTTCATCCGACTTACCAAACGACCTGTGTGAGATAACTCAAGCCCAACATGAGGACCCCACCATCACGAAGCTGCTCTCTAAAGACCAGCCACGAAGCACAAGAGAGCAGAGGGTCTCTTTCGAACATCACCAAGGGGCGTTATATCGCCGGGTACCAGTAAGACACGGAGAAAAATTTCAACTAGTTGTCCCCCAGTCATTAATAAAAAGCTTTTTACACTACTATCATGACAATCCCTTGGGAGGACACCTGGGGCAACTAAAAACCCTGCTGAGGTTACTAGATGTGGCATGGTGGCCTACGGTGCGGAAAGACGTCTGGCACTATGTGAGAACTTGCAGCGTGTGTCAACAGTATAAAATGGAAAACACTAGACCTAGTGGGCTACTACAGAGCACGGAGGTTCCAGAGCCAGGACACACCGTGGGATTGGACATCATGGGTCCTTTTCCCCGAAGTAAAAGGCAAAATGAATATCTTTTGGTGGTGGTAGATTATTTCACCAAATGGGTGGAGATGTTTCCCCTCAGGGATGTAAAGACGCCAAAACTGGTGAAGGTTCTAAGAGAGGAGATCTTTACTAGATGGGGAGTTCCCAAATATCTAGTATCCGATCGAGGACCACAGTTTACGTCTCAACTGCTAGCACACCTCTGCCAAACCTGGGGAAGCGTCCAAAAGCTAACTACAAGCTACCACCCACAAACGAACCTGACGGAACGAGTTAACCGAACTCTGAAGACAATGATCGCTTCATACGTCGGGGACCATCACCAAAACTGGGACCAATGGTTACCAGAGCTCAGATTCGCCATCAATACAGCCCAACAGGAAACTACTGGAAAGACGCCTGCAGAACTCACACTGGGTCGGCAACTAAAAGGGCCACTCGAAAGGCTCATGAACCACCCTCCAACACCGGATCACACAGCCTACTCATTACTGGACCGACAACGACTTATCACGGAGGAGGTGGGACAAAGAGTGAAACAACAACAATCCAAACAAGCTAGATACTACAATGCCCGGAGAAAAGATGCGCACTTTAAACCGGGAGATCTAGTTTGGATAAAAACTCACCCACTCTCCTCCGCAGCGAAAAGATTTTCTGCCAAGCCAGCGCCCAAGTGGGAGGGACCAGCAGAAATAAAAAACAAAAAGGGACCAATCAATTACACAGTGTCTTGGGGCAATCCACAAAAAACTGATACAGTGAACGTGGTTAATCTGAAGCGCTTTTACGGACGTTCTCCTCAGACGCCGGAGGCTTGGGGGGGGGGTCTATGTAGCGCAGCCACATAAAAGGGCATTTTAACTATAACAGGGAAATGGATTAAGGAGCTAATGCGGCTCACCTGTGCTCGTAAAATTGCCCGATCTGGTTTTATTTGTCCCCATTGACGGTGTTGGTCACTCGGTAAGCTCTCGCGAGCATGCGCGATCGCAGCGCGAGGGAACCCGGAAGCGGCGTCGGGTCACGTGTGCCGGTATAAAGCCGGAACCGGCAAGTGGCTCAAGACGGAGAGATTTACCTAGCGCGCTGTTTATTTTGAGAGAGAGTTTGTTTGATGATTCTAAAGGAGTACTTTTCCCCGGTTGGATTATTCCTCATAGACACTCACAATTCACCTCTCGTTCCGTTGCTCGAGCTCCCGGATTTGTCATCGATACCGGTGAGGCCGAGCCAATCTCTCCCGTGCATCATTTCACACACTGCAATATCATTAACTCTGGACAATCATACACGCACTCACACACCCGCATACACCATACACATTGTTTCTATTTGTATATATTTTGTATATATTGGTTTTTGGTGCACCTTGTTTGTTTGTTTGTTTGTTTGTTGGTTTAATACACGTTGGTTTGGTTTATATATGGTTATTGTGTCGCGTCTTTACTTGTCCTGTCTTGATTGCGCAATACCGGAAGTGCAGTTTAAAAACCCGTATTTTGATTCTCGACCCCGTAGCAAAGTAACTAGTGGTTTAATTAAATCCAAGTGTTACAGCGTGTGTATATTGTGCCCAGGTCGAGCTCCGCTCCTGATTCCACTCCAAGTTTTCCGACTGCCACTACAGCGTGTCCAGGTTCGGCTCCGCTCCCATTCCACTCCAGGTTTTCGACTGCCACTACACCAGCGGCTGGCTGACCTTCCACACGTGCACTTCCGCCCTGCGTGACGTCAGCAACGAGTGGACCAGTTATAAACCGGAGAGAGACCCGGGATTGAGGAGGCGTGTAGGCGAGGCGTTGATTGTTTTGGAGAGAGAGTTGTTATTTTGGTGTTTTTGATATTGGCTTGTGTACCCTGGTTTTGACTTTATTGCAACCCTTTGACTTTGATTATTGCTTGTCCCTTTTGGTTTGTTTGCTTGGTTTTTGTTGTATATATTTTTTGTGAATACTTTCACTTTATGTTTGTGCACGCACCAGTAGTAGGGGTGTGGCTGCCATTTGTTTTGGGGAAAAGGGAATTTATCCACTGTTTTTGGTTTAGGGAGATAGGTAAGTTATCTGTATTTTTGTTTGTGTTTTGTTTAGGTAAACAAGCTTGTAAAATACAGATACCCGTTTTGTTTATTATTTTGGCCTGGGTCCACCCTGAAGCTGATCCTGGTGTTGTGTCAGTATTTTTGTTTGCTTTGTGTAAAGCAATACAAACCCTGTCTTTTTGCCAGCTAAAGTGCCTGTCTATTTCTTTCTGGTATATTACACCATTATATCCAACCTTGTTCACACAGTTTAAAATAGAACCCCGAACCTATCATTTGCTGTACGGCCCAACCCTAGACTGGGACGTAACAATATATATATATATATATATAAATATATATATATACATATATATATATACTTGCTTATTGACAGCCATTGTCCTCATTTAAATGTAACCAACATCAGGCAAATGTTCCACGGCTACTCAGAAAATGATTCAATTCTTGCAAATCAAAATGCCACTGTTTATTCACTTCTGTGGGATGAATAGAGCTACCTTGCTTGAGCTCCATGGACAGGTATCTACCTGTGGAAAACACATGAAAACTGAGCAGAAATCTTGGCTGAAAGCAAGATACCCTGCCACAACCTGAGCCCACAAGCACTTAAGCCTTGAGCTCCTCGTGCAGTTGGACCCAGACCTTGTCTGGTGTACCAAGAGATGAAACTCACAACAGGCACTGCTGGGATTTGAACCCAGGATCTCCTGTTTACAAGACAGGTGCTTTCACCAGCTAAGCCACAGTGCCAATTGCCTGGGTGGCACCTTAGGCATGACCCAGCACTTTTAACCGAGACTCTCCTGGCTAAGACATAATCTGATCGCAATGCTAATATTTCCTCCATCCGCATGCAAACCTCGCTGAGCTGGTGAGACGAGTACTCAACCAGCGATGCCATGCAAATGCTTTCATGTTTGTTTGCCCATCCTAACTTTGATTTCGGCTTGATAAGATCCCAAAAAGGGTGAAAATCCAATCCAGGGATAAGGAATTAAAATCCACATGCCATGCACATCTAAAAGCAAGCAAGCATTCATCAGATTGCTGCTGTGGACTTTGGCTCTTTGTCCCATAAGGATTGCGTGAATCAATGTAGTAACCTTTTGTTGAAGCTGGAGTTGAGCTGAGGGCTTGATTTGGACAAATGGGCAGAAACATGTGGAAAACAATGATATTTCTTAAATTCAGCTGACAAGTCATTCAATCAAATATGGCAAGATTTAATTTTAGACATGGTGTGTGGATGAAAAGAAGGTAACTAGTTAGTGACTCTGGCGGGACTCGAACCCGCAACCTTTGAATAGCTCCACAGCTGAGTCTAGAAGTCCAATGCGCTATCCATTGCGCCACAGAGCCAACCAGGGTGTTCTTTTTCAGGCTCTCCAAGATTCATGGATGCTCAAGTTCATTAGGCAGATGCTTTTTTTGTTGCTACTAATCAAATTCCACCAAATGCAAACAACTATGGCAAGTGCTGATCCCACAAGCTGTCAACAGCGTCGACAGAATGCCCTAATTTCACCATGGAATTTGCCACAGAACCCTGTCTGACTTGCAAAGTTATTCAACTCTGGCTGTAAGAAAGGCAAGAAAGGGATAGCTTTCGCACCAACAGATGATTGTTGCAGTAGACACTGCTTGGATAGCACTGTAGCATGGAGACCTCATCATATACACTAGATAACCTATTAAATAAGGTATCTCCTCATCACCCATAGATTGAACGTTTTGTGGTGTAAGGTCCTACAAATTCGAGACATCATGTAACCACACGAATGACGATTTGGCAGCAGCATTATTCTGTTGCGTTTTTGTGAATGCGCCTCATACACTTGATTTGATGCTTGCAAAGGTCCCCAACAGCTGAATAATCGCAACCACAGGTCAAATTATATGTCAAAAGAAGGCAGCCAAACCAATGCAAATGCAAGAAATTATCTGCTCTAGTCATCGTCATTGTGTGACCTTAACCCAGTGGTTCTCAAACATTTTCGGTCATTCCCCACTTAAGGGGGTGGGTGAATTTTCAAGCCCCACTTGTCAACAAAATGAAAACGAAATTGGCCAGGTTTAAAATTTCAAATTTATTGAAATATCAATTTTTAAATCAATAAGATCAAAACAGGTAAACAACAAGTGCAACTGTTATAACTTAGCCTTACTTTGTCATTTTGCCATCTCTGCAAAAAAGAGCAAACGCATTTGGCAATAACCATGAACAAGTCAAGAACAGGAGGAACAACAGAATCAACATGTGAGTCTTATCACTGCATTAGTGGCTGCAATGAGCCTGTTTTGTACTGCACATCTTTTCAAAACGTGGTTGCAGGCTTGATACTGCTACCCTCAAGTCATGCTCAATGTTGAGCTGAGATCTGTACTTTGTTTTCAGTGAAGCAACAGCTGAAAACCCCATCTCACAGAGATAAGATGTGGCAAAGGGCAGAAGAATGCTCATAGCCCTTTGGCTGATGAGTGGATGCTCCCTTTCCACTCCCAGCCAGAATTCACTCAGTGTCTGACCTGTAAACCTCAGTCTCAGAGTGGAATCACATGTCAACTCAATAAATTGGTCCAGTTCAGCAGAGCTGAAACCGGCTGGTGCTGCATAAAGAATATAAATAAATACTTTGTCACTGCATATAAAAGACAAAGATTCCAAAAGTAGCATACAAAATCAATTAAATGTATGTACAATATATGAGTATAATAAATGTTATAGTTATAGTCAGTCAATTAAATTAAATTAAATAGCAAAATAGACCAACCTGTTGCTTTGAATGGATCCATAACCCAGTCATACTGAGCACTGTTGTTTGGGAAGTATTTTTTAAATAACTCTCTCAGGGAAGAGATGTGCTGCTTAAAACATGGGATTACTGTGGAGGTTTCAGAATCACTGGTTTCAGCAACTTCACTCAGATTCTCAAAGACATCAGTAATGCCGTGATCGAGGCGCCTGTCCCACATCTCGAGTTTTCGGGTGAATGCGGTGATCTTGTCTGCCAGGTGTGGTAGGTGCTTGTCTCTGCCTTGAAGCTGAAGATTTAATTCACTCAGCTTTCCAAATACATCACTGAGATAGGCCAGTTTCATCAGAAATTCATCATCATTGAACTTGCTTGCGGCCTCATACATGCGCTCCTCCTCCAAAAAGATGCGAATCTCCACTCTGAGTTCAAACACTCGTGACAACACTTTTCCTCGGGAAAGCCACCTCGACTCACTGTGAAACAGCACAGCTGAATGATCAGCTCCCATCTCCTTTTAGGGGTCGGGTTTTGATAAAATTCACCACGCTCACAACCTCTGTCAAGACTTCGTTTAATTCGGGGCTGAGCTGCCGTGACGCTAGCGCTTCCCTGTGAATGACACAGTGTGTCCATTGCGCATTTGGCGCAACCTTCTTAATTAGTGCTTGCAGTCCTTTTCTTTTTCCTGCCATGGTCTGTGCGCCATCCAAGCAAAAGCCCACACAGTTCTCCCATTTCAGCTTGTGTTCTGTAACGTAAGTGTCAAGAATCTTAAAGAGCTCATCAGCTGTGGCTCTAGTTTGGACGTACTTGCAAAATAGCAAATCTTCACTCACGGTGTCTGAATTTATAAAGCGTACATATGAAATAAACAAACAGTCATTGTTGCTGTCAATAGCCTCATCCACCTGTAGTGCAAAACGTGTGTCTTTGAGCTTTTCTACGAGTTGATCTTCAAGGTCACATGAAATGTCGCATATACGTCGTGCAATGGTATCGTTTGACAGGGGGATAGCTTTCAATTTTGCTGCACTTGTCTCATCCAGCATAATCGACACCATGTCTACAGCAGCAGGGACAATTAGCTGCTCAGCAATCGTGTGTGGTTTTTTGCACTGGGCAATTCTGTATGCAACTTTAAATGAAGCCATTTGTGCTTTGCTGTTCACCGATGCAGATTTTACCATGCGATTCTTCTGCTCACGGTATTCTGCCAGCTTTCTTTCGAAGAAGTCGAGTGGCTTATTAATGTGACTGGGGTGTGTTGTCTCTAAGTGTCTTCTTAATTTGTTGGGTCTCATGCTGTCTGCTGCCAGCGGTTTAAGACACAAGACACACATGGGTCTCTCCTCTGCCCCCACCATCCCCACCGTGAATCCAAGCGCAAGATAGGCTTCATCATATTTTCTTTTCGGCTGGATTTTTGATTGATTAGGCTTATTGCCTGTCGTTTTCTTGTCTGCTTGCCCTGAATCACCTGCTTTTTTTGCGGTCCATGTAACAAATTTATCCATTGCCCACTACATACGCTACTGACCCGCTTTGTGAATGATTCCTTATATTGTTCCTCTGCAATTAACAGGCCGATGTTAAACCGTTATTGTTGCATTATGGTTCCACTTTTTCTCCCGGGCCCCGAACTGATGATATTTTAATTTACTTGTATTAATGACCCATTTCTTTGTTTTGTTTTAAGTTTATGATTTTCATTGTCAATGAAGAAAAGCATTAATTAAATTAGGCACTTTAAAAAAATATATTTTCCACTAATTCCCTCCCGTTCATTGCGCCCCACCTGTCATGTCTTTATTCCCCACTAGTGGGGCGCGCCCCACACTTTGAGAACCACTGCCTTAACCCATGAGCTGTTAACGGTCGGACATAAAGCAAAGATTTAATTTTCTCCACAGAAACCAGTCTGATCTGCAGAGCAACAGAAGTGCACAGCAAGAGGCATTGTTGGGATTTAAACGCTCCTGTTCAGCTTTCCTGGGATCTCCTGTTTACTAGACGTCTCTGCACATGGTTGTGTTGTTGAGGCAGAGCTGGGTGCCAAAATGAAGGCTACAAGTTGGGTATGTACAAATGTACAAATGAAGGGTATGAAAAATTGGGTATGAAAAGTTGTTATTGATCATGACTTATAGGTTCATTTCATCTTTCTGTCTGTATTTTGCAGCATTGCCCATAGATGGTTGGAGAGGTTGCTCTCTAAACTGCTTTCCTGTTTTGCTAAGGTAAAACGTGAACGTGGTTTCAGTCTGAAGCCTAAAAATCCTGAACTTAAGCCAACCAGTACACTTGTGTGTATTGGAAAGATCCAATAAGGTTTTCCAGTACAGATTTGAATAAAAAAAGGCCTCACTTGGTGTTTAACAAAACATGCATGAAATCTGGTCATTTTGTTTGATTCTATGGTTCATTTTACATGCTGCACAGTAAGTGGCAAAGAAAAAGTCTTGTTTTGAGGAGGAGGTCAAGTCATGGCTGTGAATTGTCTTGAGTTCCCCAAATCTGAGCATCCCCATCTTGAAGCTTGGACAACTTGGAGATTTAGGTACAAGTTGTCACACTCACACTGCCATTTGATCACGAAAAACGCTCTTGATATTCATGGAGGGGGGAAATCAGACAGGTTAGCCAATAAGCTTCTGCTGGCAATGTAGGACCTCGTGGCGCAACGGTAGCGCGTCTGACTCCAGATCAGAAGGTTGCGTGTTCAAATCACGTCGAGGTCATGAGCTGCTCCCTCTGTGTGTGGCGGCGTGTGTTGCTGGCGTTTTTAAACAGGTTCGTGGTAGAAATTTAAATTTCATCCAATCTCTAGGATGACCATGCATGTTTGTGTCAACCTCTTGATAAAAGATGACAGTGCTCAGGTAACAACTCACTGACCTAATTACTAAAAAAAAATTATACGTAAGAAATAAATATGAATAAAAAGAAATACAAAAGTCTTTCGGTTTGCAAACTTTAGTATGTCGAGTGTGTCCGGTAGTGAAGAAATTATGAAGTCTCAGACCAGGCGCTCAAAGCACTTCATCACTACTGAGGTGAGGGCTACTGACTGAGATAAAGAGATGTTGAATATTTCAGTGAACACAGATGCTAGCTGGTCTGCGCAGGCTCTGAGAATATGAGCTGAGATGCCGTCTGGTCCTGCTGCTTTCCTGGTGTTCACTCTCTTGAAGGCTCTCCTCACGTTGTGCTCGGTGATGATGAGCGCGCTTCCGGTGCTGGCAGTGTCTTCCTGTCTGCAGCCCGTCGCGCCGCTAACATTAGCATCGCTAGCGTCTTTAGCTGCAGCCTCGAAGCGAGCATAGAATGTGTTCTGCTGGTCAGCCAGGGTCGCGTCCGCGTTCGCCATACCGGTTGTTGCTGTTTTATAGTCCGTTATTGTCCTTAGTCCCTGCCACAGGCTCCTAAAGTCACTCTGTTGAAGTTATGACTTTAGTTTCCATATGTAGCGCTGCTTCGCCTCTTTCACCGTTTTCGCACAATATGTGACACAGCTTTGTACGAGTCCATGTCCCCCGACGCAAGTCCTGCGTTGTAGGCAGCGGTGTGAGATCTCAGAGCGTCGCTGATGGTTTTATCCACCCACGGCTTCTGGTTGGGAAACGTCCTAATAGTCTTTTTCTCCACGGTATCATCCGCTAGTTTCCCAATGAATCCCACAACCGTTTGCATAAACACACTGACATCATCAGAGCTGTTTCTGAACATGTCCCAGTCTGCGTCATCAAGTGCATCCTGTAACGCAGCCACTGATTGGTCCGTCCAGCGCGCGACCTTCCTCTGAACCCACACTTCCTGTTTCAGCCTTTGTTTGTATTTTGGCCAGCGGCATGGTCAGATTTACCAAACGGTGGACGAGATTGTTCCCTGTAGCCATCCTTGACTGTAGCGTAGCAGTGGTTGAGTGTCTTTTCGCCCCTGGTGGGACAGGTGATATGCTGATGAAAGTTTGGCGTGACTGGACATCGTGACAGCAGCCGACCTCACTGGCGCCATCTTGTACTTGTGGGACTTCCATCCCTTGGTGACCTTCCTGAGCATAAGACAATCTCCTAAGAGTAAGTCTCCACCAGGAAATCCTTGGCAAGTAGTCTGCAATTTCCAATTTTCAGCCTTTGAGAATTTCTTAATTAAAGCTAACCCTCTTAATTGCTTTGAACAACTTGTGCCAAACACTCTTTTTTTCCTAATCACCAAAGTAACGCCTGAACAGGGACTTGAACCCTGGACCCTTAGATTAAAAGTCTGATGCTCCGACTGAGCTATCCATGCTCTGGAAGGTGTGCCATCCCTCACAAAAAGCAGCTTTACCCATCCTTTCCCAATGCTCGTCCATTGTTTGACACATTTGAAGAAACCAAGCACTTGTGAACCCTTTCAAGTGGTGAGATTGGTCATGAGAATTTTAAACTTTCACACTGACTGATAACCTGTCCAGTATTTATGCTGAGATCAATCGAACCATTAAGATTTCTGTTTAACTGCCATGTTTTCAACATTTTCTTTCCTAAAAAAAAGGGATTCCGACCTTTACATGCAGTGAAAGTTGTTACCAGGATCACTCTTCTGAACAGCCCTGCTTCTAAAGTTTTATCTAGGATGAATGAATGTCTTATATGCCCATGGTATGTGAATTCCTTCAAAAAGATCAGCATTATCGACAAAGGTTGGCCTTCTGGACAAGGAGACCATGTGACTCAAGTTTCTGAGGGAGTGGGTACTCCACCTCTCCCAAGGGCCAGTGACACAAGAACAGTAGCAGAGCATGGGGAGGAATTGGGGGCTATTTGACCTGAACGCCCGACCGATTCAGTGGACCCAGTCGGAAGCCTGTGCCGTTGCCAAGAAAGTTTGGTTCTCCTGCAGCAGTTTCCCCCAGTCTTGTTGGAGCTGATGTCTCCAGTGCGCTGGCATCACCACTTGCTCCACTCCAGTCCTCACCGGTAAGCCAGCCTGTTTTTGATGTCAGCCGACATGTGGGTCTAGTGCCTATATTTAGAGAGAAGGAGGTTGATTCTTATTTCGCAGTGTTTGAAAAAATTGCAACTACGTTAAGATGGCCAAGAAGTTTGTGGACACTGTTACTGCAGTGTAAATTAACAGGAAAAGGACAAGAAGCATGCTCTGCTCTTTCTTTGGAACAGAGCCTTGATTATGATGTGGTTAAAGCTGCAGTCAAACCAAATAGCCAAACATTTGTTGAGTTTGCTCGTGAGAAATGCTCGCTCTTTGAAAAATGGTGTTCTGCAAGTAATGTAAGACGTTTTGAGCAGCTTAAAGAATTGATTCTACTAGAAGAGTTTAAGTCTTGTCTTCCAGAGCAGCTAGTTGTGTATTTAAATGAACAGAAGATTGATGTCTTTTCTAAGACTGTGTTTAATATGCCCATGTCTCATAGTAATTCTTCCTTGCGTCAATTGAAGTCACGAAACAGAACTGCTCAAGCTCGCTCTCCAGTTAGCCCTTCGCCTGAATCCCGTAACTGTTATTATTGCCACGAAAAAGGTCACTTAATTGCCTCCTGTCCGGTGTTAAAGCGTAAGGTGGCTCGTCAGCAGCCTGCTAGCAAAAAGGTAAATGCTGCAGGGCTGCTGGCTAAGTTTACTGGGGAATCGGTGTTTGAGCCTTTTATATTTTCTGGTTATGTATCTTTAGTTGCTGGTCAAACAAGAAACCCCATTAAAATATTGAGGGATACCGGTTCTGCTCAATCGTTTATTTTGGAAAATGCATTACCCTCTTCAGAAGCTTCTTATTTAGGGAGTGATGTGTTAATTCAAGGATTTGGTATGACTGTAATTCGGGCACCTTTGCATAACTTGTATCTAGAAACCAAAAGCTTTTCTGGTTTTGTTAAAGTTGCCGTTCGTACAGCATTGCCAGTTAGTGGTATTTCATTCATTCTGGGGAATGACATTGCTGGAAACCAAATTTTTCCGCTTCCAGAGGTTGTATCTGAGCCGATTACTGATTGTCCAGAGTTAGAAGTTTAGATTCCTTCAGTATTTCCTGCTTGTGTGTTAACGCGTGCTCAGCAAAAGAAATTGAGTGATGTAGTAGATTTGTCTGACTCTTTCTTATGCCAGGAGGAAACCATTGAGGAAAGCCTGCCTCAGCTTAACCCCAGTGTGAAATTTACTGATGTTCCAAAGGCTACTTCGAAACCAGATGCCAAACTTCGCATAACTCGTGCCAAGTTGGCGATAGCTCAGAAGGCCGACCCTTCGCTAACCCATTGTTTTGAGACTGCGGTGAAGAAAGGAGAGCTGGAGAAGCACCCAATTGCTTACTTCTTGGAAAATGGAGTTTTAATGCGAAAGTGGTCACCACTCTATTCTTTGAATGGTTCGAGTGATGTATATCAGGTTGTAGTCCCTCAAGAACTTCGCAACGAAGTTCTCATGTTGGCTCACGACCATCCTTGTTCTGGTCATGTGGGCGTACGGAAAACCTACTTGAGGGCGTTAAAATATTTTGTATGGCCTGGTATGAAAAGACATGTAGCTCAATATTGTAGATCGTGTCACACATGTCAACTTGTGGGTAAGCCCAATCAAACCATTCCTCGTTTTGTGGTTTTGAATAAAAGTTAGGTGAACTTAGAAGTTCACATTTGTGTGTGGGGGGGAATGTTACAACCCGCAACATTTTGGTCGCGCTGTGTGTGTTTAGGCTTCTGTGCTTTGTAGCGTGTGTATATTGTGCCCAGGTCGAGCTCCGCTCCTGATTCCACTCCTAGTTTTCCGACTGCCACTACAGCGTGTCCAGGTTCGGCTCCGCTCCCATTCCACTCCAGGTTTTCGACTGCCACTACACCAGCGGCTGGCTGACCTTCCACACGTGCACTTCCGCCCTGAGTGACGTCAGCATCGAGTGGACCAGTTATAAACCGGAGAGAGACCTGGGATTGAGGAGGCGTGTAGGCGAGGCGTTGATTGTTTTGGAGAGAGAGTTGTTATTTTGGTGTTTTTGATATTGGCTTGTGTACCCTGGGGTCCGTTCTTCGTACGTCGCTAACGCAGTTAGCTGGATTTGATTGTTGTGGATTTGTCCTGATCTTGGATTGTTTCGTTCTTCGAAGCGCTTCTAGCATTTGTTGTCATAGCAACATATCCGTAAGCTTGAACCTGCTCGGGAGCAGGTTTATTTCATGTAAACAGGATTTAGCCTGCGCTCCTGGCGGGTTATGATTGGTTGAAATGGCGAGGTCACATCTGATTGGTTAAAGAGCACGACTGACTCACGTGGAAAAAGAAAAGTATATGCACCCTGCCATGGACTCCCCCCCACTCACACACACACACACACACAATCGCTATCAAATATTATATATGAACATAAATTCATAGGTTTAGTATTATCAAATATGATATTACTATTATAATAAACCCTAGGCATGAGACAGGTTTTTTTTTTAACATTTATTTTTCAGGGGTTTGTCATAAAAATATGCTAATAAATATTTATATATGTTAAAAATTAATCTTTTATAATGATGAATTGGACGAAAACTAATTTTATTATAAAATAAACAATATAAAAGTATACATAATATTTTTATTTTTTCATATACGACATATTTATTTTCATATTGCTTATTTTATTTTATTGTCTCATGTAATTTGTAATTTGTAAACCATTAACCTATGAATTTATGTTCTAATATAATATTTGAAAGCGATTATGTAGGGGGGGCAATCCATGGCAGAGGGGCATTTCAGCGTATAACAGGTGTTACAAAAAAAAGTTGAGCCGCTCTTTTTCCATTTCGTCAACCAATCAAAGGGCTTGTGATCAGTGTTTCTACTGTCGATGCATATCGCCTTTTAAACCAACGCACGAGCGCGCAATAATCCTAGACAACTCAGTCCAGCTATACTAATCATCAACAACAGGTGAGCTCGAAGAACCAACTTAGCCAGATCGTAATTAGCACGATGATCTCATCTTAGATGTGTCCGTTCATCTCGGATGTGTCAAGCGACGTACGAAGAACGGACCCCTGGTTTTGACTTTATTGCAACCCTTTGACTTTGATTATTGCTTGTCCCTTTTGGTTTGTTTGCTTGGTTTTTGTTGTATATATTTTTTGTGAATACTTTCACTTTATGTTTGTGCACGCACCAGTAGTAGGGGTGTGGCTGCCATTTGTTTTGGGGAAAAGGGAATTTATCCACTGTTTTTGGTTTAGGGAGATAGGTAAGTTATCTGTATTTTTGTTTGTGTTTTGTTTAGGTAAACAAGCTTGTAAAATACAGATACCCGTTTTGTTTATTATTTTGGCCTGGGTCCACCCTGAAGCTGATCCTGGTGTTGTGTCAGTATTTTTGTTTGCTTTGTGTAAAGCAATACAAACCCTGTCTTTTTGCCAGCTAAAGTGCCTGTCTATTTCTTTCCGGTATATTACACCATTATATCCAACCTTGTTCACACAGTTTAAAATAGAACCCCGAACCTATCATTTGCTGTACGGCCCAACCCTAGACTGGGACGTAACAATATATATATATATATATATATATATATATATATATATATATATATATATATATATATACTAGCTTATTGACAGCCATTGTCCTCATTTAAATGTAACCAACATCAGCAAATGTTCCACGGCTACTCAGAAAATGATTCAGTTCTTGCAAATCAAAATGCCACTGTTCATTCACTTCTGTGGGATGAATAGAGTTACCTTGCTTGAGCTCCATGGACAGGTGTCTACCTGTGGAAAACACATGAAAACTGAGCCGAAATCCTGGCTGAAAGCAAGATACCCTGCCACAACCTGAGCCCACAAGCACTTAAGCCTTGAGCTCCTCGTGCAGTTGGACCCAGACCTTGTCTGGTGTACCAAGAGATGAAACTCACAACAGGCACTGCTGGGATTTGAACCCAGGATCTCCTGTTTACAAGACAGGTGCTTTCACCAGCTAAGCCACAGTGCCAATTGCCTGGGTGGCACCTTAGGCATGACCCAGCACTTTTAACCGAGACTCTCCTGGCTAAGACATAATCTGATCGCAATGCTAATATTTCCTCCATCCGCATGCAAACCTCGCTGAGCTGGTGAGACGAGTACTCAACCAGCGATGCCATGCAAATGCTTTCATGTTTGTTTGCCCATCCTAACTTTGATTTCGGCTTGATAAGATCCCAAAAAGGGTGAAAATCCTCAAGAAAATGTCAAGTTTTAGATCTGTAAATGGCACACAAGCCACAGCAAACAAAAGGTTATGGCTTAAAATCCACATGCCATGCACATCTAAAAGCAAGCAAGCGTTCATCAGATTGCTGCTGTGGACTTTGGCTCTTTGTCCCATAAGGATTGCGTGAATCAATGTCGTAACCTTTTGTTGAAGCTGGAGTTGAGCTGAGGGCTTGATTTGGGACAAATGGGCAGAAACATGTGGAAAACAATGATATTTCTTAAATTCAGCTGACAAGTCATTCAATCAAATATGGCACATAGAAAAATGCATCTTGAACAGGGATTCCTGACCAAAGATTTAATTTTAGACATGGTGTGTGGATGAAAAGAAGGTAACTAGTTAGTGACTCTGGCGGGACTCGAACCTGCAACCTTTGAATAGCTCCACAGCTGAGTCTAGAAGTCCAATGCGCTATCCATTGCGCCACAGAGCCAACCAGGGTGTTTTTTTTCAGGCTCTCCAAGATTCATGGATGCTCAAGTTCATTAGGCAGATGCTTTTTTTGTTGCTACTAATCAAATTCCACCAAATGCAAACAACTATGGCAGGTGCTGATCCCACAAGCTGTCAACAGCGTCGACAGAATGCCCTAATTTCACCATGGAATTTGCCACAGAACCCTGTCTGACTTGCAAAGTTATTCAACTCTGGCTGTAAGAAAGGCAAGAAAGGGATAGCTTTCGCACCAACAGATGATTGTTGCAGTTGTATGGATCTGCATCAATATCCTTGACTTCTCACAGCATAGCTTTGCTTGCTAGTGAAGAAGTTGGCACTTATCTTCATCAAGCGCTTGCTTCTTCGATATTTTGGACTATGTAGACATGGTTGTGTTGTTGAGGCAAAGCCCGGAGCAGGGTGCCAAAATAAAGGCTACAGGTTCTGAGCTGAACTTCCTTTTCACGGATGCTGAAAAATTCTTTTGAGATGTCCCAGCACGTTTGATTGCTGAAGTCAAGAAATCAGCTTCTATTTGACGATTGGGTATGAAAAGTTGTCATTGATCATGACTTATAGGTTCATTTCATCTTTCTGTCTGTATTTTGCAGCATTGCCCATAGATGGTTGGAGAGGTTGCTCTCTAAACTGCTTTCCTGTTTTGCTAAGGTAAAACGTGAACGTGGTTTCAGTCTGAAGCCTAAAGATCCTGAACTTAAGCCAACCAGTACACTTGTGTGTATTGGAAAGATCCAATAAGGTTTTCCAGTACAGATTTGAATAAAAAAAGGCCTCACTTGGTGTTTAACAAAACATGCATGAAATCTGGTCATTTTGTTTGATTCTATGGTTCATTTTACATGCTGCACAGTAAGTGGCAAAGAAAAAGTCTTGTTTTGAGGAGGAGGTCAAGTCATGGCTGTGAATTGTCTTGAGTTCCCCAAATCTGAGCATCCCCATCTTGAAGCTTGGACAACTTGGAGATTTAGGTACAAGTTGTCACACTCACACTGCCATTTGATCACGAAAAACGCTCTTGATATTCATGGAGGGGGGAAATCAGACAGGTTAGCCAATAAGCTTCTGCTGGCAATGTAGGACCTCGTGGCGCAACGGTAGCGCGTCTGACTCCAGATCAGAAGGTTGCGTGTTCAAATCACGTCGAGGTCATGAGCTGCTCCCTCTGTGTGTGGCGGCGTGTGTTGCTGGCGTTTTTAAACAGGTTCGTGGTAGAAATTTAAATTTCATCCAATCTCTAGGATGACCATGCATGTTTGTGTCAACCTCTTGATAAAAGATGACAGTGCTCAGGTAACAACTCACTGACCTAATTACTAAAAAAAAATTATACGTAAGAAATAAATATGAATAAAAAGAAATACAAAAGTCTTTCGGTTTGCAAACTTTAGTATGTCGAGTGTGTCCGGTAGTGAAGAAATTATGAAGTCTCAGACCAGGCGCTCAAAGCACTTCATCACTACTGAGGTGAGGGCTACTGACTGAGATAAAGAGATGTTGAATATTTCAGTGAACACAGATGCTAGCTGGTCTGCGCAGGCTCTGAGAATATGAGCTGAGATGCCGTCTGGTCCTGCTGCTTTCCTGGTGTTTACTCTCTTGAAGGCTCTCCTCACGTTGTGCTCGGTGATGATGAGCGCGCTTCCGGTGCTGGCAGTGTCTTCCTGTCTGCAGCCTGTCGCGCCGCTAACATTAGCATCGCTAGCGTCTTCAGCTGCAGCCTCGAAGCGAGCATAGAATGTGTTCTGCTGGTCAGCCAGAGTCGCGTCCGCCATACCGGTTGTTGCTGTTTTATAGTCCGTTATTGTCCTTAGTCCCTGCCACAGGCTCCTAAAGTCACTCTGTTGAAGTTGTGACTTTAGTTTCCGTATGTAGCGCTGCTTCGCCTCTTTCACCGTTTTCGCACAATATGTGACACAGCTTTGTACGGGTCCATGTCCCCCGACGCAAGTCCTGCGTTGTAGGCAGCGGTGTGAGATCTCAGAGCGTCGCTGATGGTTTTATCCACCCACGGCTTCTGGTTGGGAAACGTCCTGATAGTCTTTTTCTCCACGGTATCATCCGCTAGTTTTCCAATGAATCCCACAACCGTTTGCATAAACACACTGACGTCATCAGAGCTGTTTCTGAACATGTCCCAGTCTGCGTCATCAAGTGCATCCTGTAACGCGGCCACTGATTGGTCCGTCCAGCGCGCGACCTCCCTCTGAAACACACTTCCTGTTTCAGCCTTTGTTTGTATTTTGGCCAGCGGCATGGTCAGATTTACCAAACGGTGGATGAGATTGTGCCCTGTAGCCATCCTTGACTGTAGTGTAGCAGTGGTTGAGTGTCCTTTCGCCCCTGGTGGGACAGGTGATATGCTGATGAAAGTTTGGCGTGACTGGACATCGTGACAGCAGCCGACCTCACTGGCAGCATCTTGTACTTGTGGGACTTCCATCCCTTGGTGACCTTCCTGAGCATAAGACGATCTCCTAAGAGTAAGTCTCCACCAGGAAATCCTTGGCAAGTAGTCTGCAATTTCCAATTTTCAGCCTTTGAGAATTTCTTAATCAAAGCTAACCCTCTTAATTGCTTTGAACAACTTGTGCCAAACACTCTTTTTTTCCTAATCACCAAGGTAACGCCTGAACAGGGACTTGAACCCTGGACCCTCAGATTAAAAGTCTGATGCTCTACCGACTGAGCTATCCAGGCTCTGGAAGGCGTGCCATCCCTCACAAAAAACAGTTTTACCCATCCTTTCCCAATGCTCGTCCATTGTTCAAGTTCAAGTTCAAGTAGGCTTTATTGTCACTTCAACCATATACAGTTAGTACACAGTAAAACGAAACAACATTCTTGGTAGAAATTTAAATTTCATCCAATCTCTAGGATGACCATGCATGTTTGTGTCAACCTCTTGATAAAAGATGACAGCGCTCAGGTAACAACTCACTGGCCTAATTACTAAAAAAAACGTATACGTAAGAAATAAATATGAATATAAAGAAATACAAAAGTCTTTCGGTTTGCAAACTTTGATATGTCGAGTGTGTCCGGTAGTGAAAAAATTATGAAGTCTCAGACCAGGCGCTCAAAGCACTTCATCACTACTGAGGTGAGGGCTACAGGGCGATAATCAGGGGACAGGAACAATGATGGACTCTTTGAAGCATGTGGGGATCACCGACTGAGATAAAGAGATGTTGAATATTTCAGTGAACACAGATGCTAGCTGGTCTGCGCAGGCATGCTAGCGGCGCTAATGGCTGCAGACAGGAAGTCACTGCCAGCACCGGAAGCACGTTCATCATCACCGAGCACGAAGTGAGGAGAGCCTTCAAGAGAGTGAACACCAGGAAAGCAGCAGGACCAGATGGCATCTCAGGCCGCATTCTCAGAGCCTGCGCAGACCAGCTAGCACCTGTGTTCACTGAGATATTCAACATCTCTTTATCTCAGTCGGTGATCCCCACATGCTTCAAAGAGTCCATTATTGTTCCAGTCCCAAAGAAACCTCATCCTGCTTCCCTCAATGACTATCGCCCTGTAGCCCTCACCTCAGTAGTGATGAAGTGCTTTGAACGCCTGGTCAGAGACTTCATCATTTCTTCACTACCAGACACACTGGACCCACTACAGTTTGCATACCGTCCAAACCGTTCCACAGACGATGCAATCTCACATCTCCTCCACACATCTCTCACTCACCTGGACACTCGGAGGGGGAATTATGTGAAAATGCTCTTCATCGACTACAGCTCTGCATTTAATACCATAATTCCCTCCACACTCACCACCAAGCTGGAGCACCTGGGACTCAGCTCATCCATGTGTCAGTGGATCTCCAATTTTCTGACTGGCAGACCACAGGCAGTAAGGATGGGCGGCCATGTCTCAGCCTCCATCACTCTCAGTACTGGAGCCCCCCAGGGTTGTGTTCTGAGCCTCCTGCTGTACTCTCTGTACACCTCTGACTGCGTGGCCACTACCAACTCCACCACCGTCATCAAGTTTGCTGACGACACTGTCGTGGTGGGCCTGATCACCAACAACGATGAGACGGCCTACCTGGAGGAGGTTGAAAATCTGGAAAACTGGTGCCAGAGAAACAATCTCCTCCTGAACGTCAGCAAGACAAAGGAGCTGATAGTGGACTTCAGTACAAAACAGGAGAGGAACTACCAGACCCCCATCATCAACAAGAGCCCAGTGGAGAGAGTGGACAGCTTCAGATACCTCGGTGTTCACATCACGCAGGACCTGACATGGTCCTGTCACATCAACACCGTGGTAAAAAAGGCCCGGCAGCGTCTGTACCACCTCAGACGCTTGAGAGACTTTAGACTGCCCTCCAAGGTGCTCAGGAATTTCTACTCCTGCACCATAGAGAGCATCCTGACAGGAAACATCACGACCTGGTTCAGGAACAGCACCATGCAGGACAGACGAGCTCTACAGAGGGTGGTGCGATCAGCTGAGCGCATCATCCGCATCGAGCTCCCTGACCTGCACTCAATCTACACCAAGCGGTGCTGGACCAAGGCCAGGAAGGTCGTGAAGGACCTCAGCCATCCCAACAATGGACTGTTTACTCTGTTGCGGTCTGGGAAGCGATTTCGCTCCCTGAGGGCCAACACAGAGAGACTGAGGAGGAGCTTCTTCCCGCAGGCGATAAGGTCTCTCAACCACACCACTAGGCAAAACTAACACAATATTTTCACAGTTCTCAAAATCAATCAATCAATCTCTATACATCCATGGACACTATGGACAACTCCACGCACATCACATCTACACTACATGTTCACGTTTACATTCTGGACCATTACACAAAGTCACTTTAATAACCATTGCACAAAGTCACTTTTTCTATGCATACTTGCACAAAATTATAGTTCTATGTATACAATATATTTCTATTTTCAGGTTGTATTTTTTCTAGTTAAATTTTTATTTAAATTTTATTTAAATTTTCATATTTCTTATATTGATATTTATTACTTATAAGTTTTAATTTTCTTTTTAAGGTCACTGGCAGTCGTGTAAGCATTTCACTACATTTCGTACTGTGTATGACTGTGTATGTGACAAATAAAATTTGAATTTGAAGTAGTCTGCAATTTCCAATCTTTGAGAATTTCTTAATCCAAGCTAACCCTCTTAATTGCTTTGAACAACTTGTGCCAAACACTCTTTTTTTCCTAATCACCAAGGTAACGCCTGAACAGGGACTTGAACCCTGGACCCTTAGATTAAAAGTCTGATGCTCTACCGACTGAGCTATCCATGCTCTGGAAGGTGTGCCATCCCTCACAAAAAGCAGCTTTACCCATCCTTTCCCAATGCTCGTCCATTGTTTGACACATTTGAAGAAACCAAGCACTTGTGAACCCTTTCAAGTGGTGAGATTGGTCATGAGAATTTTAAACTTTCACACTGACTGATAACCTGTCCAGTATTTATGCTGAGATCAATCGAACCATTAAGATTTCTGTTTAACTGCCATGTTTTCAACATTTTCTTCCCTAAAAAAAAGGGATTCCGACCTTTACATGCAGTGAAAGTTGTTACCAGGATCACTCTTCTGAACAGCCCTGCTTCTAAAGTTTTATCTAGGATGAATGAATGTCTTATATGCCCATGGTATGTGAATTCCTTCAAAAAGATCAGCATTATCGACAAAGGTTGGCCTTCTGGACAAGGAGACCATGTGACTCAAGTTTCTGAGGGAGTGGGTACTCCACCTCTCCCAAGGGCCAGTGACACAAGAACAGTAGCAGAGCATGGGGAGGAATTGGGGGCTATTTGACCTGAACGCCCGACCGATTCAGTGGACCCAGTCGGAAGCCTGTGCCGTTGCCAAGAAAGTTTGGTTCTCCTGCAGCAGTTTCCCCCAGTCTTGTTGGAGCTGATGTCTCCAGTGCGCTGGCATCACCACTTGCTCCACTCCAGTCCTCACCGGTAAGCCAGCCTGTTTTTGATGTCAGCCGACATGTGGGTCTAGTGCCTATATTTAGAGAGAAGGAGGTTGATTCTTATTTCGCAGTGTTTGAAAAAATTGCAACCACGTTAAGATGGCCAAGAAGTTTGTGGACACTGTTACTGCAGTGTAAATTAACAGGAAAAGGACAAGAAGCATGCTCTGCTCTTTCTTTGGAACAGAGCCTTGATTATGATGTGGTTAAAGCTGCAGTCAAACCAAATAGCCAAACATTTGTTGAGTTTGCTCGTGAGAAATGCTCGCTCTTTGAAAAATGGTGTTCTGCAAGTAATGTAAGACGTTTTGAGCAGCTTAAAGAATTGATTCTACTAGAAGAGTTTAAGTCTTGTCTTCCAGAGCAGCTAGTTGTGTATTTAAATGAACAGAAGATTGATGTCTTTTCTAAGACTGTGTTTAATATGCCCATGTCTCATAGTAATTCTTCCTTGCGTCAATTGAAGTCACGAAACAGAACTGCTCAAGCTCGCTCTCCAGTTAGCCCTTCGCCTGAATCCCGTAACTGTTATTATTGCCACGAAAAAGGTCACTTAATTGCCTCCTGTCCGGTGTTAAAGCGTAAGGTGGCTCGTCAGCAGCCTGCTAGCAAAAAGGTAAATGCTGCAGGGCTGCTGGCTAAGTTTACTGGGGAATCGGTGTTTGAGCCTTTTATATTTTCTGGTTATGTATCTTTAGTTGCTGGTCAAACAAGAAACCCCATTAAAATATTGAGGGATACCGGTTCTGCTCAATCGTTTATTTTGGAAAATGCATTACCCTCTTCAGAAGCTTCTTATTTAGGGAGTGATGTGTTAATTCAAGGATTTGGTATGACTGTAATTCGGGCACCTTTGCATAACTTGTATCTAGAAACCAAAAGCTTTTCTGGTTTTGTTAAAGTTGCCGTTCGTACAGCATTGCCAGTTAGTGGTATTTCATTCATTCTGGGGAATGACATTGCTGGAAACCAAATTTTTCCGCTTCCAGAGGTTGTATCTGAGCCGATTACTGATTGTCCAGAGTTAGAAGTTTAGATTCCTTCAGTATTTCCTGCTTGTGTGTTAACGCGTGCTCAGCAAAAGAAATTGAGTGATGTAGTAGATTTGTCTGACTCTTTCTTATGCCAGGAGGAAACCATTGAGGAAAGCCTGCCTCAGCTTAACCCCAGTGTGAAATTTACTGATGTTCCAAAGGCTACTTCGAAACCAGATGCCAAACTTCGCATAACTCGTGCCAAGTTGGCGATAGCTCAGAAGGCCGACCCTTCGCTAACCCATTGTTTTGAGACTGCGGTGAAGAAAGGAGAGCTGGAGAAGCACCCAATTGCTTACTTCTTGGAAAATGGAGTTTTAATGCGAAAGTGGTCACCACTCTATTCTTTGAATGGTTCGAGTGATGTATATCAGGTTGTAGTCCCTCAAGAACTTCGCAACGAAGTTCTCATGTTGGCTCACGACCATCCTTGTTCTGGTCATGTGGGCGTACGGAAAACCTACTTGAGGGCGTTAAAATATTTTGTATGGCCTGGTATGAAAAGACATGTAGCTCAATATTGTAGATCGTGTCACACATGTCAACTTGTGGGTAAGCCCAATCAAACCATTCCTCGTTTTGTGGTTTTGAATAAAAGTTAGGTGAACTTAGAAGTTCACATTTGTGTGTGGGGGGGAATGTTACAACCCGCAACATTTTGGTCGCGCTGTGTGTGTTTAGGCTTCTGTGCTTTGTAGCGTGTGTATATTGTGCCCAGGTCGAGCTCCGTTCCTGATTCCACTCCTAGTTTTCCGACTGCCACTACAGCGTGTCCAGGTTCGGCTCCGCTCCCATTCCACTCCAGGTTTTCGACTGCCACTACACCAGCGGCTGGCTGACCTTCCACACGTGCACTTCCGCCCTGAGTGACGTCAGCATCGAGTGGACCAGTTATAAACCGGAGAGAGACCTGGGATTGAGGAGGCGTGTAGGCGAGGCGTTGATTGTTTTGGAGAGAGAGTTGTTATTTTGGTGTTTTTGATATTGGCTTGTGTACCCTGGGGTCCGTTCTTCGTACGTCGCTAACGCAGTTAGCTGGATTTGATTGTTGTGGATTTGTCCTGATCTTGGATTGTTTCGTTCTTCGAAGCGCTTCTAGCATTTGTTGTCATAGCAACATATCCGTAAGCTTGAACCTGCTCGGGAGCAGGTTTATTTCATGTAAACAGGATTTAGCCTGCGCTCCTGGCGGGTTATGATTGGTTGAAATGGCGAGGTCACATCTGATTGGTTAAAGAGCACGACTGACTCACGTGGAAAAAGAAAAGTATATGCACCCTGCCATGGACTCCCCCCCACTCACACACACACACACACACAATCGCTATCAAATATTATATATGAACATAAATTCATAGGTTTAGTATTATCAAATATGATATTACTATTATAATAAACCCTAGGCATGAGACAGGTTTTTTTTTTAACATTTATTTTTCAGGGGTTTGTCATAAAAATATGCTAATAAATATTTATATATGTTAAAAATTAATCTTTTATAATGATGAATTGGACGAAAACTAATTTTATTATAAAATAAACAATATAAAAGTATACATAATATTTTTATTTTTTCATATACGACATATTTATTTTCATATTGCTTATTTTATTTTATTGTCTCATGTAATTTGTAATTTGTAAACCATTAACCTATGAATTTATGTTCTAATATAATATTTGAAAGCGATTATGTAGGGGGGGCAATCCATGGCAGAGGGGCATTTCAGCGTATAACAGGTGTTACAAAAAAAAGTTGAGCCGCTCTTTTTCCATTTCGTCAACCAATCAAAGGGCTTGTGATCAGTGTTTCTACTGTCGATGCATATCGCCTTTTAAACCAACGCACGAGCGTGCAATAATCCTAGACAACTCAGTCCAGCTATACTAATCATCAACAACAGGTGAGCTCGAAGAACCAACTTAGCCAGATCGTAATTAGCACGATGATCTCATCTTAGATGTGTCCGTTCATCTCGGATGTGTCAAGCGACGTACGAAGAACGGACCCCTGGTTTTGACTTTATTGCAACCCTTTGACTTTGATTATTGCTTGTCCCTTTTGGTTTGTTTGCTTGGTTTTTGTTGTATATATTTTTTGTGAATACTTTCACTTTATGTTTGTGCACGCACCAGTAGTAGGGGTGTGGCTGCCATTTGTTTTGGGGAAAAGGGAATTTATCCACTGTTTTTGGTTTAGGGAGATAGGTAAGTTATCTGTATTTTTGTTTGTATTTTGTTTAGGTAAACAAGCTTGTAAAATACAGATACCCGTTTTGTTTATTATTTTGGCCTGGGTCCACCCTGAAGCTGATCCTGGTGTTGTGTCAGTATTTTTGTTTGCTTTGTGTAAAGCAATACAAACCCTGTCTTTTTGCCAGCCGAAGTGCCTGTCTATTTCTTTCCGGTATATTACACCATTATATCCAACCTTGTTCACACAGTTTAAAATAGAACCCCGAACCTATCATTTGCTGTACGGCCCAACCCTAGACTGGGACGTAACAATATATATATATATATATATATACTAGCTTATTGACAGCCATTGTCCTCATTTAAATGTAACCAACATCAGCAAATGTTCCACGGCTACTCAGAAAATGATTCAGTTCTTGCAAATCAAAATGCCACTGTTCATTCACTTCTGTGGGATGAATAGAGTTACCTTGCTTGAGCTCCATGGACAGGTGTCTACCTGTGGAAAACACATGAAAACTGAGCCGAAATCCTGGCTGAAAGCAAGATACCCTGCCACAACCTGAGCCCACAAGCACTTAAGCCTTGAGCTCCTCGTGCAGTTGGACCCAGACCTTGTCTGGTGTACCAAGAGATGAAACTCACAACAGGCACTGCTGGGATTTGAACCCAGGATCTCCTGTTTACAAGACAGGTGCTTTCACCAGCTAAGCCACAGTGCCAATTGCCTGGGTGGCACCTTAGGCATGACCCAGCACTTTTAACCGAGACTCTCCTGGCTAAGACATAATCTGATCGCAATGCTAATATTTCCTCCATCCGCATGCAAACCTCGCTGAGCTGGTGAGACGAGTACTCAACCAGCGATGCCATGCAAATGCTTTGATGTTTGTTTGCCCATCCTAACTTTGATTTCGGCTTGATAAGATCCCAAAAAGGGTGAAAATCCTCAAGAAAATGTCAAGTTTTAGATCTGTAAATGGCACACAAGCCACAGCAAACAAAAGGTTATGGCTTAAAATCCACATGCCATGCACATCTAAAAGCAAGCAAGCGTTCATCAGATTGCTGCTGTGGACTTTGGCTCTTTGTCCCATAAGGATTGCGTGAATCAATGTCGTAACCTTTTGTTGAAGCTGGAGTTGAGCTGAGGGCTTGATTTGGGACAAATGGGCAGAAACATGTGGAAAACAATGATATTTCTTAAATTCAGCTGACAAGTCATTCAATCAAATATGGCACATAGAAAAATGCATCTTGAACAGGGATTCCTGACCAAAGATTTAATTTTAGACATGGTGTGTGGATGAAAAGAAGGTAACTAGTTAGTGACTCTGGCGGGACTCGAACCCGCAACCTTTGAATAGCTCCACAGCTGAGTCTAGAAGTCCAATGCGCTATCCATTGCGCCACAGAGCCAACCAGGGTGTTTTTTTTCAGGCTCTCCAAGATTCATGGATGCTCAAGTTCATTAGGCAGATGCTTTTTTTGTTGCTACTAATCAAATTCCACCAAATGCAAACAACTATGGCAGGTGCTGATCCCACAAGCTGTCAACAGCGTCGACAGAATGCCCTAATTTCACCATGGAATTTGCCACAGAACCCTGTCTGACTTGCAAAGTTATTCAACTCTGGCTGTAAGAAAGGCAAGAAAGGGATAGCTTTCGCACCAACAGATGATTGTTGCAGTTGTATGGATCTGCATCAATATCCTTGACTTCTCACAGCATAGCTTTGCTTGCTAGTGAAGAAGTTGGCACTTATCTTCATCAAGCGCTTGCTTCTTCGATATTTTGGACTATGTAGACATGGTTGTGTTGTTGAGGCAAAGCCCGGAGCAGGGTGCCAAAATAAAGGCTACAGGTTCTGAGCTGAACTTCCTTTTCACGGATGCTGAAAAATTCTTTTGAGATGTCCCAGCACGTTTGATTGCTGAAGTCAAGAAATCAGCTTCTATTTGACGATTGGGTATGAAAAGTTGTCATTGATCATGACTTATAGGTTCATTTCATCTTTCTGTCTGTATTTTGCAGCATTGCCCATAGATGGTTGGAGAGGTTGCTCTCTAAACTGCTTTCCTGTTTTGCTAAGGTAAAACGTGAACGTGGTTTCAGTCTGAAGCCTAAAGATCCTGAACTTAAGCCAACCAGTACACTTGTGTGTATTGGAAAGATCCAATAAGGTTTTCCAGTACAGATTTGAATAAAAAAAGGCCTCACTTGGTGTTTAACAAAACATGCATGAAATCTGGTCATTTTGTTTGATTCTATGGTTCATTTTACATGCTGCACAGTAAGTGGCAAAGAAAAAGTCTTGTTTTGAGGAGGAGGTCAAGTCATGGCTGTGAATTGTCTTGAGTTCCCCAAATCTGAGCATCCCCATCTTGAAGCTTGGACAACTTGGAGATTTAGGTACAAGTTGTCACACTCACACTGCCATTTGATCACGAAAAACGCTCTTGATATTCATGGAGGGGGGAAATCAGACAGGTTAGCCAATAAGCTTCTGCTGGCAATGTAGGACCTCGTGGCGCAACGGTAGCGCGTCTGACTCCAGATCAGAAGGTTGCGTGTTCAAATCACGTCGAGGTCATGAGCTGCTCCCTCTGTGTGTGGCGGCGTGTGTTGCTGGCGTTTTTAAACAGGTTCGTGGTAGAAATTTAAATTTCATCCAATCTCTAGGATGACCATGCATGTTTGTGTCAACCTCTTGATAAAAGATGACAGTGCTCAGGTAACAACTCACTGACCTAATTACTAAAAAAAAATTATACGTAAGAAATAAATATGAATAAAAAGAAATACAAAAGTCTTTCGGTTTGCAAACTTTAGTATGTCGAGTGTGTCCGGTAGTGAAGAAATTATGAAGTCTCAGACCAGGCGCCCAAAGCACTTCATCACTACTGAGGTGAGGGCTACAGGGCGATAATCAGGGGACAAGAACAATGATGGACTCTTTGAAGCATGTGGGGATCACCGACTGAGATAAAGAGTTAAAATGTTGAATATTTCAGTGAACACAGACGCTAGCTGGTCTGCGCAGGCATGCTAGCGGCGCTAATGGCTGCAGACAGGAAGTCACTGCCAGCACCGGAAGCACGTTCATCATCACCGAGCACGAAGTGAGGAGAGCCTTCAAGAGAGTGAACACCAGGAAAGCAGCAGGACCAGATGGCATCTGTGAGGGCTACTGACTGAGATAAAGCCCTCACAGATGCCATCTCAGGCTACTGACTGAGATGGCATCTGTGAGGGCTACTGACTGAGATAAAGAGATGTTGAATATTTCAGTGAACACAGATGCTAGCTGGTCTGCGCAGGCTCTGAGAATATGAGCTGAGATGCCGTCTGGTCCTGCTGCTTTCCTGGTGTTTACTCTCTTGAAGGCTCTCCTCAAGTTCAAGTTCAAGTAGGCTTTATTGTCACTTCAACCATATACAGTTAGTACACAGTAAAACGAAACAACATTCGTGGTAGAAATTTAAATTTCATCCAATCTCTAGGATGACCATGCATGTTTGTGTCAACCTCTTGATAAAAGATGACAGCGCTCAGGTAACAACTCACTGACCTAATTACTAAAAAAAACGTATACGTAAGAAATAAATATGAATATAAAGAAATACAAAAGTCTTTCGGTTTGCAAACTTTGATATGTCGAGTGTGTCCGGTAGTGAAAAAATTATGAAGTCTCAGACCAGGCGCTCAAAGCACTTCATCACTACTGAGGTGAGGGCTACTGACTGAGATAAAGAGATGTTGAATATTTCAGTGAACACAGATGCTAGCTGGTCTGCGCAGGCTCTGAGAATATGAGCTGAGATGCCGTCTGGTCCTGCTGCTTTCCTGGTGTTTACTCTCTTGAAGGCTCTCCACAAGTTCAAGTTCAAGTAGGCTTTATTGTCACTTCAACCATATACAGTTAGTACACAGTAAAACGAAACAACATTCGTGGTAGAAATTTAAATTTCATCCAATCTCTAGGATGACCATGCATGTTTGTGTCAACCTCTTGATAAAAGATGACAGCGCTCAGGTAACAACTCACTGACCTAATTACTAAAAAAAACGTATACGTAAGAAATAAATATGAATATAAAGAAATACAAAAGTCTTTCGGTTTGCAAACTTTGATATGTCGAGTGTGTCCGGTAGTGAAAAAATTATGAAGTCTCAGACCAGGCGCCCAAAGCACTTCATCACTACTGAGGTGAGGGCTACAGGGCGATAATCAGGGGACAGGAACAATGATGGACTCTTTGAAGCATGTGGGGATCACCGACTGAGATAAAGAGTTAAAATGTTGAATATTTCAGTGAACACAGACGCTAGCTGGTCTGCGCAGGCATGCTAGCGGCGCTAATGGCTGCAGACAGGAAGTCACTGCCAGCACCGGAAGCACGTTCATCATCACCGAGCACGAAGTGAGGAGAGCCTTCAAGAGAGTGAACACCAGGAAAGCAGCAGGACCAGATGGCATCTCAGGCCGCATTCTCAGAGCCTGCGCAGACCAGCTAGCACCTGTGTTCACTGAGATATTCAACATCTCTTTATCTCAGTCGGTGATCCCCACATGCTTCAAAGAGTCCATTATTGTTCCAGTCCCAAAGAAACCTCATCCTGCTTCCCTCAATGACTATCGCCCTGTAGCCCTCACCTCAGTAGTGATGAAGTGCTTTGAACGCCTGGTCAGAGACTTCATCATTTCTTCACTACCAGACACACTGGACCCACTACAGTTTGCATACCGTCCAAACCGTTCCACAGACGATGCAATCTCACATCTCCTCCACACATCTCTCACTCACCTGGACACTCGGAGGGGGAATTATGTGAAAATGCTCTTCATCGACTACAGCTCTGCATTTAATACCATAATTCCCTCCACACTCACCACCAAGCTGGAGCACCTGGGACTCAGCTCATCCATGTGTCAGTGGATCTCCAATTTTCTGACTGGCAGACCACAGGCAGTAAGGATGGGCGGCCATGTCTCAGCCTCCATCACTCTCAGTACTGGAGCCCCCCAGGGTTGTGTTCTGAGCCCCCTGCTGTACTCTCTGTACACCTCTGACTGCGTGGCCACTACCAACTCCACCACCGTCATCAAGTTTGCTGACGACACTGTCGTGGTGGGCCTGATCACCAACAACGATGAGACGGCCTACCTGGAGGAGGTTGAAAATCTGGAAAACTGGTGCCAGAGAAACAATCTCCTCCTGAACGTCAGTAAGACAAAGGAGCTGATAGTGGACTTCAGTACAAAACAGGAGAGGAACTACCAGACCCCCATCATCAACAAGAGCCCAGTGGAGAGAGTGGACAGCTTCAGATACCTCGGTGTTCACATCACGCAGGACCTGACATGGTCCTGTCACATCAACACCGTGGTAAAAAAGGCCCGGCAGCGTCTGTACCACCTCAGACGCTTGAGAGACTTTAGACTGCCCTCCAAGGTGCTCAGGAATTTCTACTCCTGCACCATAGAGAGCATCCTGACAGGAAACATCACGACCTGGTTCAGGAACAGCACCATGCAGGACAGACGAGCTCTACAGAGGGTGGTGCGATCAGCTGAGCGCATCATCCGCATCGAGCTCCCTGACCTGCACTCAATCTACACCAAGCGGTGCTGGACCAAGGCCAGGAAGGTCGTGAAGGACCTCAGCCATCCCAACAATGGACTGTTTACTCTGTTGCGGTCTGGGAAGCGATTTCGCTCCCTGAGGGCCAACACAGAGAGACTGAGGAGGAGCTTCTTCCCGCAGGCGATAAGGTCTCTCAACCACACCACTAGGCAAAACTAACACAATATTTTCACAGTTCTCAAAATCAATCAATCAATCTCTATACATCCATGGACACTATGGACAACTCCACGCACATCACATCTACACTACATGTTCACGTTTACATTCTGGACCATTACACAAAGTCACTTTAATAACCATTGCACAAAGTCACTTTTTCTATGCATACAGTGGTTAATCAATCGAACTGTAGGTCCTACCGTCGCCGCGCTCGGCGGTACCGTTTGGCTTTGTGCGTTTGCTGGCTTTTACCGTTGAGTGGCGCTATATAACTACAGACTGACGCCTCATGCCTTAATTCATTCTCTGCTGGATTAATGAGACACAGAGTTTTAGAACTGCACGTAGTAGCGGATAAAATCAAGTAAAACATTGTAGTAAAACAAATTTATAATCACAGAACTAAAATGACGATACAAATGTAGAATTTAAATTAAATTAAATCTTATTAGGATCAAATTTAAACAAAATAAATGTTAACACAGTGAGCCTTTAAATTTTATCACGTGTAATTAGAAAAGACGCGTGTAGGGTTTTGTGTCGTCTTATATCTTGTGTTCTTTAAATTTATAGTAGATTTATTAACTAAAATAAATGACCATAAAAATTATAACATTGTCAGGACCTTCTACTGCGTCAGCTGATGTTGGTCATTCAGCCCCGCTTGTGTTTTTGCGTTTATTATAAGAATGAAATGCAGTAGACTGATATGATCTGTAACGGATTCGACCCATGTTGCACGGGCGGCACCATAAAGCACGGACACGAGGCGAGGTCTTACGGGAAAAGGGTCATTTATTTAGGTAAAATGGGGAAGGAAAGTGTTGAAGGAGGGAGAATGGAAAGAAAGGGATAAAGATTGTGCATGTGCAGTTCCGGGGGCTGTGCCACACTGGCATGCGGGCACACAGCTGACAATAAGTGTTGGTGCGCGGTGTGGCAGAACTGAGCACGCGGAGGCAGCGCCGTCGATGGCCGGCGCGAGTCCTCGCTGACGTAAAAAAAACTTAACACAAACGTCCTCGCAGCCTTTTCCTCTTCGGCAGCGGGGCTGCGAGGGCGGGCACGGTGCGGGAGTGAAGATGCCGCGGGAGCTCGCGCAGCTCTTTCTCGCGCTGTCCTCAGCGCGGAGATCAAAGGGCGGAATTCTAGTGTCCTTGTTTAAAGTGCCTGGCCGCGTCACATCTCCCCACTGACATGCTCCTTTCATATTTTCCATTACATCACGTACTTCCCAGACCTCAGACAAACCTCCGCGCCTTGCTTTTATAATGCGGAGCAAGCCCGAGATCATATTAACGTTAATTATCGTCAGCCGGCACAAATAAGCGGCCCCGTCCCTTTGGTGCCTATTCAGGGAGCCTACGGAGTGAGGGAGTAGTTATAGTAGATTTGGGCGTACACCCATCACACGCGCACGCCGTGGCAGATCATCATAATTGTCCTAAACTTGTATTTCATAAGGTTTTCCGAGCGGTGGTACAGCGCAACGGGGGTCATTATTTACTATTAAACATTAAACGAATTTACAAAACTTTATACGTGCGATTAAGCGCTGATTCTACGTAGGAAAGTAAAGAAGAGGATCCTGATGCTCAACATTCCGGAGACCAAACCCCATTTAAATTAAATTAACAAATATTGCATGTAAATAACAATAGCCCACGTTTAAAAAAGCATTTTTATTTAGATTATAAAAAAATAATCCTGCATCTGTTTTAGGTGTTCCAGCTGCCACTGTTCTAAAATTCAAATTAAATCAAATCTTATTAGGATCAAATTTAAGCACAATAAATGTTAACACAGTGAGCCTTTAGATTTTATCACTTGTAATTAGAAAAAAAGCGTGTATGGATTTGTGTCATCTTATTTCTTGTGTTCTTTAAATTTATAGTAGATTTATTAACTGAAATAAATGACCATAAAATTAAAACAGTGTTAGGACGTTCTACTGTGTCAGCAGATGTCGGTCTTTCAGCCCCGCTTGTGTTTTTGCGTTATTATAAGAATGAAATGCAGTAGACTGTTATGATTTGTAACGGGTTCGACCCATGTTACTCAAACAACTCAGTTCAGGTGTAAGTAAATGTCTGTGCTGTTTGGGGGAGGGACGTGCTAATGATTTGGTCGGCTCTGTGTGTGTGTGTGTGAGAGAGAGAGGGGGGTGTCGCGGTCGTTTTCAGTGAAACAAAGGCTCAGCTGAAAAATGTTAGGCACATCAGTCACTTAACCCCCAATAAAAGGTATTTGAGTGTTATGATAGTTGTAATATAACAGATGCGCACTGAATACTAAACCTAAACCAGGCACGGAGATTAATGAACCAAGATAGCCCCCATACCTGTTAAAAAAAAAAAGAATAATAATAATAATATTATTGTGTATAGACTGATTAAAAACAATGCAATTTATGCTATCATAAGGAAAATAAGTTCTTCCATTCCAATGATTAAAAAAGGTACCAATGTCAACTTTAGAATCTAGAATCCAGGAGATTAAAATTACACAAATTTAAATCACTGAAAGTCTCCAGAAGAGCCTCAGATTCAAGAGGTTTTTAAAGTGGGGAGAAATGCATTTCAGTTCCTCTGAATGTATAGGTGAGAACAGCCGATTCACACCTGGGGAGGGTGAATCATTTGTATTTGAATGTTGTCTGGCATTGTAAAGCACTATAGTGACACTAAAAGAACAACCCAGGATTAATGGGAATTCTTATACTGCATAAACATTATTTAGCACCAAAAACTTCCTCGCGTTTGGAAAAACTATGCGTGCGGTTGAGCGCTGGTTAGACTATAGGAAATTAAATCGGAGGGTTTTTATTTAGACTATTAACAAAATAAGGCGTGCCAGCTGCCACTTTTTAGTTAGAAGTTTTCAATACAAAGCTTATAATGCCCACATGACATGACGGAATAAGGCACGGCTGGTGATGATTGGGGTTTGTTGGGTTACAGTGGATTTTACTACACGGTGTGAGTGCAATGGCCATCCGTCTGCTCGCGCTGACTCTGCTCTCCTCGGATGGTACCGCCCCCCTCCCACCTCTCGCTCCTTTGAAGTTCCTGGGGCGCGTTCTATTTGCCTTGCTTGCATGCCGCACTTCCGCGTTGTTGCACGCGCGCTGCATACACAGCGCGTAGTAAAATCCACTGTAGCCCAACAAACCCCGAGTATTTTCTAGCGCGGAGTGCAAGCCCGGGCAACGATAGTAACGATAGCTCACTAGTCATGTGTAATTCTGCGGTCCCGCTGCTTCGCATGTCTGAAGGGGAGGCCGCCTAACTAGTGAGCGAGGAGCGATATTGATTTGGGCGCACGCCGTGACAGGCTGAAAAAACTGTCAGATTAATGTGCAAAAACTATATAATTAAACTATATAAGACTACATGCCTTTATAAGACTTAACTTTTATTTAAGCGCACTCACAATAACGAAAAAACGTTGTGATTTTGTAAGTGTTGTAAGCTGTGCTGCTCTGTATTGTTTTTGGTAACCTTGAGCGCGTCAGAAAATGAACGCAAACGTTTATTTAAAGTCTGCTTGCTGTTTTCCCGACGCGTTCATAATCATTATTCTACTTCTGCCGGTGCACTCTGGAAAACTTAATGCATGCGGCTGAGCGCTGATTAAAACTATGGAGTAAATTAAAGAGTAGAATCACGATTCTGAAGTCCTGAGCCCAAACCTCATTTAAATTAAATTAACAAATACTATAAGTAAAAAAACAATAGCCCACGTTTAGAAACCGTTTATAAATTCTTTCCGACATGAGTTGGCCCGGTGTTATGCGCAGAGCGCCGGGAGATTTCCTGAAGCTCCGAAATCACTGGGGCATTTTTTCTAAATAGCCGCTATCTTTAATAACTTATGGAGGTTTTGAGCTGTATACACACGCATTCCTGCCTAAACAACTCTTAAAACTACACCTGTGACACAATAACAGTAATATTTCAAACATTCTGCAGGCTGATATTTGGAGAAAGGAAAGAATAATGAATAAACCAGTTGTTGGGTCAAAATAACCCAACCAGGTGTTTATTTGTAAACTACATCTCATATGAGCCAACATGAGCAACCCAACAATGTGTTTAAAGTACCTGAAATAATCCAGAACTTAAATAACAATAAACAGATACAGAGATACGCTGTATAACGGTCACTGTTGTATTTACGGCAACGAGCGAAAATGTCACTTTGCGCCACCTGGCGGCCATTTTACGAATGACTTTGAAATGCAACTAATTTATTTTGGCCGCTGACGTTTTTACGCGACGGTGAGCGCGACGGTAATAACCATTCCGATTGATCAACTACTGTACTTGCACAAAATTATAGTTCTATGTATACAATATATTTCTATTTTCAGGTTGTATTTTTTCTAGTTAAATTTTTATTTAAATTTTTTATCATATTTCTTATATTGATATTTATTACTTATAAGTTTTAATTCTCTTTTTAAGGTCACTGGCAGTCGTGTAAGCATTTCACTACATTTCGTACTGTGTATGACTGTGTATGTGACAAATAAAATTTGAATTTGAAGTAGTCTGCAATTTCCAATTTTCAGCCTTTGAGAATTTCTTAATCCAAACTAACCCTCTTAATTGCTTTGAACAACTTGTGCCAAACACTCTTTTTTTCCTAATCACCAAGGTAACGCCTGAACAGGGACTTGAACCCTGTACCCTTAGATTAAAAGTCTGATGCTCTGATGACCCATCCTTTCCCAATGCTCGTCCATTGTTTGACACATTTGAAGAAACCAAGCACTTGTGAACCCTTTCAAGTGGTGAGGTTGGTCATGAGAATTTTAAACTTTCACACTGACTGATAACCTGTCCAGTATTTATGCTGAGATCAATCGAACCATTAAGATTTCTGTTTAACTGCCATGTTTTCAACATTTTCTTCCCTAAAAAAAAGGGATTCTGACCTTCACATGCAGTGAAAGTTGTTACCAGGATCACTCTTCTGAACAGCCCTGCTTCTAAAGTTTTATCTTGGATGAATGAATGTCTTATATGCCCATGGTATGTGAATTCCTTCAAAAAGATCAGCATTATCGACAAAGGTTGGCCTTCTGGACAAGGAGACCACGTGACTCAAGTTTCTGAGGGAGTGGGTACTCCACCTCTCCCAAGGGCCAGTGACACAAGAACAGTAGCAGAGCATGGGGAGGAATTGGGGGCTATTTGACCTGAACGCCCGACCGATTCAGTGGACCCAGTCGAAAGCCTGTGCCGTTGCCAAGAAAGTTTGGTTCTCCTGCAGCAGTTTCCCCCAGTCCCGTTGGAGCTGATGTCTCCAGTGCGCTGGCATCACCACTTGCTCCACTCCAGTCCTCACCGGTAAGCCAGCCTGTTTTTAATGTCAGCTGACATGTGGGTCTAGTGCCTATATTTAGAGAGAAGGAGGTTGATTCTTATTTCGCAGTGTTTGAAAAAATTGCAACCACGTTAAGATGGCCAAGAAGTTTGTGGACACTGTTACTGCAGTGTAAATTAACAGGAAAAGGACAAGAAGCATGCTCTGCTCTTTCTTTGGAACAGAGCCTTGATTATGATGTGGTTAAAGCTGCAGTCAAACCAAATAGCCAAACATTTGTTGAGTTTGCTCGTGAGAAATGCTTGCTCTTTGAAAAATGGTGTTCTGCAAGTAATGTAAGACGTTTTGAGCAGCTTAAAGAATTGATTCTACTAGAAGAGTTTAAGTCTTGTCTTCCAGAGCAGCTAGTTGTGTATTTAAATGAACAGAAGATTGATGTCTTTTCTAAGACTGTGTTTAATATGCCCATGTCTCATAGTAATTCTTCCTTGCGTCAATTGAAGTCACGAAACAGAACTGCTCAAGCTCGCTCTCCAGTTAGCCCTTCGCCTGAATCCCGTAACTGTTATTATTGCCACGAAAAAGGTCACTTAATTGCCTCCTGTCCGGTGTTAAAGCGCAAGGTGGCTCGTCAGCAGCCTGCTAGCAAAAAGGTAAATGCTGCAGGGCTGCTGGCTAAGTTTACTGGGGAATCGGTGTTTGAGTCTTTTATATTTTCTGGTTATGTATCTTTAGTTGCTGGTCAAACAAGAAACCCCATTAAAATATTGAGGGATACCGGTTCTGCTCAATCGTTTATTTTGGAAAATGCATTACCCTCTTCAGAAGCTTCTTATTTAGGGAGTGATGTGTTAATTCAAGGCATAGGTATGACTGTAATTCGGGCACCTTTGCATAACTTGTATCTAGAAACCAAAAGCTTTTCTGGTTTTGTTAAAGTTGCCGTTCGTACAGCATTGCCAGTTAGTGGTATTTCATTCATTCTGGGGAATGACATTGCTGGAAACCAAATTTTTCCGCTTCCAGAGGTTGTATCTGAGCCGATTACTGATTGTCCAGAGTTAGAAGTTTAGATTCCTTCAGTATTTCCTGCTTGTGTGTTAACGCGTGCTCAGCAAAAGAAATTGAGTGATGTAGTAGATTTGTCTGACTCTTTCTTATGCCAGGAGGAAACCATTGAGGAAAGCCTGCCTCAGCTTAACCCCAGTGTGAAATTTACTGATGTTCCAAAGGCTACTTCGAAACCAGATGCCAAACTTCGCATAACTCGTGCCAAGTTGGCGATAGCTCAGAAGGCCGACCCTTCGCTAACCCATTGTTTTGAGACTGCGGTGAAGAAAGGAGAGCTGGAGAAGCACCCAATTGCTTACTTCTTGGAAAATGGAGTTTTAATGCGAAAGTGGTCACCACCCTATTCTTTGAATGGTTCGAGTGATGTATATCAGGTTGTAGTCCCTCAAGAACTTCGCAACGAAGTTCTCATGTTGGCTCACGACCATCCTTGTTCTGGTCATGTGGGCGTACGGAAAACCTACTTGAGGGCGTTAAAATATTTTGTATGGCCTGGTATGAAAAGACATGTAGCTCAATATTGTAGATCGTCAACTTGTGGGTAAGCCCAATCAAACCATTCCTCGTTTTGTGGTTTTGAATAAAAGTTAGGTGAACTTAGAAGTTCACATTTGTGTGTGGGGGGAAATGTTACAACCCGCAACATTTTGGTCGCGCTGTGTGTGTTTAGGCTTCTGTGCTTTGTAGCGTGTGTATATTGTGCCCAGGTCGAGCTCCGCTCCTGATTCCACTCCAAGTTTTCCGAATGCCACTACACCGTGTGCAGGTTTGGCTCCGCTCCCATTCCACTCCAGGTTTTCGACTGACACTACACCAGCGGCTGGCTGACCTTCCACACGTGCACTTCCGCCCTGCGTGACGTCAGCAACGAGTGGACCAGTTATAAACCGGAGAGAGACCCGGGATTGAGGAGGCGTGTAGGCGAGGCGTTGATTGTTTTGGAGAGAGAGTTGTTATTTTGGTGTTTTTGATATTGGCTTGTGTACCCTGGTTTTGACTTTATTGCAACCCTTTGACTTTGATTATTGCTTGTCCCTTTTGGTTTGTTTGCTTGGTTTTTGTTGTATATATTTTTTGTGAATACTTTCACTTTATGTTTGTGCACGCACCAGTAGTAGGGGTGTGGCTGCCATTTGTTTTGGGGAAAAGGGAATTTATCCACTGTTTTTGGTTTAGGGAGATAGGTAAGTTATCTGTATTTTTGTTTGTGTTTTGTTTAGGTAAACAAGCTTGTAAAATACAGATACCTGTTTTGTTTATTATTTTGGCCTGGGTCCACCCTGAAGCTGATCCTGGTGATGTGTCAGTATTTTT